>NC_142097.1:29663281-29958281 GCF_054644295.1 Miniopterus natalensis
TCTATATACACTGACTAGTATATACACAAATATCTTCCGGCTAAATCATCTATGAGGACCAGGAAGCAAAAACACCCTTGTAACAATGAGGACACCTAGTGTCCAGACCTTAGTTTCTAATACCATTTATTGTCTAATAACAGGATTCAGAACTCCTTGGAGAAATGACTGATTCTAGGAGTGGAGCGAGAAATATGTATAAGACTGAAGCATTTTATTGTGCCAGAAAGCAAGAAAGTGCTAAGTAAAATCACTGTGTGGGATTATGTCAGAAATACAGGAGCCAACTGAAAAAGCCCCTAATAGCCAATATTGGAACAATTCGAACAAAATAAAATAATATTAGATTATAACACAAAGTATAAAATAAATATTCATGAGTCCATACTAGATGCAAGTCAATGACTGAACAACAAAAATAAAGAAATAGGGGAGAGTAGACAAAGCTCTTATGCAGAAGGATTCCAAAGACTAGATAGAGCTATTCTGCCCTTAAGGAGGGAGAGCATCATTCCTCACTCCTATGTATGAGCTGAGGAGAGTTGCTTTCTTAAAATAAAACACAGTACAGAAAGAAGAAAAAAACAAAGTAACTTTACAGCGGACAAACCTGGCAAATACTACCTCAAGCCAGGTAATCAAGGCTAGGGACAGTGATGAGTCATATTGATCCATGGGCCTTTGACATGATGTGATGAGAATGGAACTTTATCTCTGTTTTTCTCCCCCGAAACTCATTACTTCAGTATAATCATGAGGAAAAAAGTCATAAACACCCAAAAGAAGGACAGTCTATAAAATACCTGACCAGTAATCCTCAAAACTGTCAAAGTTATTGGAAACAAGCAAAATCTGAGGCACTGATATAGCTAAGAGCAGACTAAGTGGTTTTGACTATTGAACGTATTGTGGTATTCCAGATGGTATTATGAAATGAGAACATTGGGGGAAAATTTTAAAAGTCTGAATCAATCAATAATATAGCATATCAACATACATTTATCAATTGTGACAAATGTACCATATTAATGTAAATGTTAATAATAGGGAAAATTGAGTGTGAGGTATATAGAAACCCTATCTTTATAATAATTTTATAACTCTAAAACTGTTCTAAAATTTAAAAAAACTGTGGGAGTCTACAAGCATGAGCTGTAGCCCACAAAGATGGACTGAGATTTGTGTCCCTTCTTGTTGCCTGTGACCTTCTTGTTGCTATTCACCATGGAGCTGAACACACACAGGAGTGAGAGAAACTAAAGGAGGATCCTGAGGGGGACGGGGCAGTGGCAGCCCTTTTGCTGCTCTGTGTCAATGGAGAGCCAGTAGACAACTGACAATCTGTGTGAGCTACAATATGACTGCTGTTTCACTTCTGTCCACCAAATCTCACACAAAATTTTACCTGCCTATGGTACACCCTAAATAAAAGTACACTGGGAAGGAATTCTGGAAAACGTAGTTTAGTATAGCCAAGCAGACACATTGCAAAGCCACCGTACACGTGTACATAACACCCTAACATTTGTTCAGTGAGGCAGAGATGCTACATTACAAACGAAATCTATCCCCAAGAAAAGCAGAGCTGGCTTAACTGCCCATTAAAGTACTTGTTATAAATGTTCATCATTTCTTTGGAACAGATTTTAATAGAAAGAGGGTAGCCAGAGACAGTGTGAATTTAAGAGTCCCTAGGAGAGAGTAGGAGGGAGGCAGAACACAAATAGAAAGTGGTCATGAGAAAAGACAGGCTTCAGCCTGATGCCAAGGCCCAGCATGAATCCAAAAACAAAGAAAATTCTCCTCTCCTCTATAAAAGTGTTTATTATAACCTAATCATGTTGATGTTCTTACTTGTTAGGCCTCTCATGCAAGTATGACCATTATATTTTAATAGTTAACATAAAATTTAATAGTAACTGTGTTATTTTCCAAAAGGAATTTGCAAATAAGAATTCATCGATTTGATTCAATCAAAACAACTGTTAAATTTTAATTTTCCATCTTGACTCAAAAATATAACAACTGGCCTGAAGTCATGTCTTTGCTGCCGTCTTAGTCACTGAGTTGTTGGCTCTGGAAGCTGTGATCTTCTCAGACTAAGACTGGTCTATCGACTAGAGGGTGCAATTTTTGAGACAAGGACCCACTCACAGCTTGTTTTAGTCACTGTACCCTCAGCAACTTGCAGAGTTCCCTGCACATAGGAGGGTCCAATAATTATTGGTGGAATAAATGATTTCATAGTGTGAGTGATTTGCAAACAAAAGAAATAAGACTATAGTAGCAGTGTGTTAGCTTCAGAGTCAGACAACCCTACCACTTGGGCCCTGGACAAATTATTTAACATCTAAACGGAAAAAACATAACCTACATTCTGATGACTTACAGTTTTATACTTTTAGCCCAAACTACCTCTCTGAACTACAGTTCTGCACGTCCAATTGCTTGTTTGACATCTCCATTTGGACGCCTGGTAGACTTGGCAGACTCAGCATGTCTCAAATTAAGCTCCAGATGAGTTTCTCCCTATAAAAAAAGGCCTTTTATGGACTGTTTCAATCCACTAATTCCAACTTCATTCTTCTAATTGCTTATGACAAATATTAGATGTCATCTTTAATCTCTCATTTTCTCTCAAAGTCTACAACAGGTTCATCATCAATTCCTGCATCTCTATTTCCAAGATATTTATAATGTGACCATTTCCCATCACCCTTACTGATATCACTCTGATCTAAGCCACTATCATCTCTCACTATGATTGGGTCTTACTATATCCTTGCTTCTGTCGTTACTGTCCCAGAAGCCAGCTCTCCAAATAGTAGCCAGGTTCATCTCCTTAAAAACATAGTCACAATTGTATTTCTATTCAGAGGAAAAGCCAAAAAAGCCAAGGTTCTTACCATGAGCTACAATGTTCTATAAAATCTGTCCCTCTTACCTCTTTATTTACCTGTATGTCCTTACCTTCCACTTTGTCCCTTACTCACTTCAGCCACACTGGACTCTTTTGTCATGAATTTATTTTTCATTTTCATTTTTAAAAAATTGTTTTAAGTGTATTGGGGTGACATTGGTTAATCAAATTATATAGGTTTCAGGTGTACAGTTGTGTAATGCATCATCTGTATATTGTATCGTGTGTCTGCCACCCAAAGTCAAGTCTGTTTCCATCACCACTTATCCCCTTTTACCCCCTTCTTCCTTCCCCTTCTCCTGTTCTCTCTGGTAATCACCATACTGATGCCTGCGTCTATGAATTTTGTTTTGTTCTGTTTTGTTTTTGCTAAATCTCTTCACCCTTTTCACCCAAGCCCCCAATGCCCCTCCCCTCTAACACCTGTCAGTCTGTTCTCTGTATCTACGAGTCTATTTTGTTTGTTTATCTTGCTTATTAGATTATACATATAAGTGTAATCATATGGTATTTGTCTTTCTCTAACTGGCTTATTTCACTTAGCCTGATAGCCTCTAGGTCTGTTGTGCTGTCACAAAAGATAAGATGTCTTTTTTTATGGCTGAGTAGTATTCCATGGTGAAAATGTCCCACAGCTTTTTTATCCACTCATCTACTGATGGGCACTTGGGCTGCTTCCAGATCTTGGCTATTGTAAATAATGCTGCAATGAGCATAGGGGTGCATGTATTCTTTCAAATTAGTGTTTCAGGTTACTTCAGGTATACTTCCAGAAGTGGAATTGCTCGATCATCAGGTAGTTTCATTTCTAATTTTTTGTCTGTTGTAGAACCAGAAAGAGTAGATATTGGAGATGAAGCCTGAAGGCAATCTGCTAAAGAATCTTCTCTTTCTTGGGAGAAAGCCAACCTGTTGTTCTATTCAGGCCTTCAATTGATTGGATGAGGCCCACCTACATCCCGGAGGGCATCTACTTTACTCAACATCCACTGATTTAAATGTTAGTTTCATCTAGAAACATCCTCAATAATGTTTGACAAATATCTGGGCACTCCCCAGCCCAGCCAAGTTAACACATCAATTAACCAACTCACTTCCCTGAATCTATTGTTTTAGTTTTAGGTAAAAGTCTTTGAACAACAGCCCTCTGTGTTCAGGAGGGAGGTGCCATGGCTGAAACCCATTTCCTCCACCATTTCTTTTGGAAGATAGTCATTGCCTCAGCTCTAATCATTTACCCTCAATCAGAGTCATAACACCAGCCCCTACCCAATCTCATCTCTTTCCATGCACATTATGTGTTATGAGCAACTCCATCCTGATATGTCTTTTTTTTTTTTCATTTAACTAATAGGCAGGACTAAAACTATGTCCTTCCCCTGAAATAATTACCCTGCCTCAGATTGGTCTTTGTTTCTCGTGTGCCTGTTCTTCCTGGTTCTTTTCTCTCAATGCCCCTTAAGCTTCCTCCAACCTTGCAATGGCCCTAGCCTTCTCCAGCCTTGCAATCTATGCTATTCATTCCTAATTGAAGTCACGCTTAACCCAGCTTGCGAGATTTTAATTAATCCTTCAAGCCTTCCTTCAAGCAAATGTTCCCACTTGAAGTCTTACTTCACTTAGGTTTGTAAAATTTTAATTAGTTCTCCGAGGCCACTGCTTTTGAACTTTCTCTTTGACTCCACCACTCCTGCCACCATTTTTCATAGATTCTTCGATGCCCTCTATTGTAAGATGCAAAGTGGATTAATAACACATTTTATTTTTGTGTCAGGGAATGGACAAGAATGAATTAAATGTACACATTTTCTTTTATAAAATAAACTGCCAAAATAATGTATTGATTTATATAATTATATAGCACTTCTTTTTCAGTATCATGATCAAAATCTGAATTTAAAAATTCATCTCCTTAGAGTCCCAAGAGTCTCCACATTCTCTCCTAGCCACCAGCAGTTAGGATAGCATCCTAGCAACAAGCTCCTATTCACAACTGCACTTAAGTCGATTGGAAACTTCCTTTCCCTGGTCTCCTTCCGTACGTATTCGACTCATGTTTGATTTTGGTATGCATGCAGTAGAACCTACAGTAAATAATTTTGGAAACTTTAGGTTTTTTCCTGTGCTCTAAAATCATTTCATCACTTAACACCAATAGTTCCTTGGAGGCTTGTTAGAAATGCACCAGTAATACTGTGTGTAGGGTGATATTTAGAAATAGACTGTTCCAATTTTGTTTCGTGGTCACCGACTTAATCAAATGTCTTGAGGAATTGTGTTCAATTATGGTTTCCTAAAATTGGTCATTGAATCTAGGTGTCTAAATGTATTGTTGTAAGTTCATATAAGTATTACCTTGTAGTCTTCTTGCCAGACAAGAATTTCATGTTATTATTCAAGTTTATTTTAATTTCTTGCCTGCAATATTGTTTCTTCTTTCCCCTTTATGAATCCCTTCCTTCTATTCTCTTTCATGTTCTCTCTTTATCTTATTTTATTGAATACTTAGCTTAGTTATTTTAGCTTTTTGTTTGCTAATATCATAGGAGAAATTTGCCATCTTTTTCACACACACACTCACACACACACACACACACACTTTATCCATCAGAATAAGACTGCTGAACTTAAAGGTTAAATCAAGACTGACAGACATTCCTGGAAACATAAAGAACAGATATTAAAGAGCTGATGAGGTTCATTATTATTCCAATTGGCCTCAATTTGAGCAGGTAAGAAATCAGAGACACCGTAACACAATAGTGAGGTTCCACTGACTCTTAAGATCTGAGTAGGTTTCACCTAATAAACAAAACACTATTTCCTTAGTATGGGTTTACAATGTATGCTTTTTTAACAAAATATCTTGTATATTAATTAGGGCTCATTCTCATCTCTGACCAACTCCAAAATGGGTACAGTCAGAGGGTGACAAGTGTCACTGCTCACCCCACAAAAGCTGGAGCACTCCTCTAGATTACAAGACCCCGCTATGAGGAGGGAAGGAGGGAGACATGGCACATACAACCATTCATTAAAAGGAGTGAAGTTATCCTGCACGAGAGACATGGAGTTTGCTAGTGAAAAAAGGTGGAGAAAGACTTAAGATCTTTCAGGCATGTGTGATCTCACATGTGCAAGCTAAAAATACTGAACTCATACAAACAGAGAGTAGAATGGCGGTTGCCAAGGGCCGGGGTGGGGAAAATGTGGAGAGGCTGGTCAAAGGGTACAAACGTCCAGTTATGAGTAAGTTCTGAGGATCTAATGTACTGCATGGTGCCTATGGTTAGTAATATTGTATTGTGTACTTGAAGCTGCTAGGAGGCTAGATCTCACACAGACAAAGGCAACTATGGCAGGTGATGGATGTGTTCACTGACCGTATTGTGGTAATCACTGTACAGCATATACGTGTACCAAACCATCACCTTGTTTGATACACGTATATGCTTGTGCACCTGAAACTTGCACAATGTTATGTGTCCACTGTGTCTCAATAAAACTGGGGGCCTGGGGGACTTTTGAAAAGATAGCTGTAAATAAGAGAGTGCCCGGGGTTTCACCTTCAGCAGCTGGGTTAGGAGTGGAGTTTACTGACAGGGAACACACCCCCAGTCGAAGTGCTTCTTTACTGAGGTTCGAGGAAAATAACCCTAGTTATCTCTTCTTCCATCTGTAGATAATACCTCCAGAAACTGATGAGTGTCTCAACATTGGCTCCTTGGGGCTTAATAAAAATTTCTTAAAAGCAGCAATGCTGAGGCAGGATCTTGAAAAACTAGTAAGTTTTATGAATGTGAGAAAGAAAAGATCAAGGAAGAGAAAACCTTAAAAACAAAGATGCTGTCACCCACTCTGAACTCAGGTTTAACTGAGGAAAAGACTTGGAGACAAGTAAACGGAGATGAAAACATCAGCTTTATTTCTGATAAAGGCTATACCGAAGGAAGTGACGGAGATGATGGCCATGCAATACTTTCTGGTACTCTCATATGGCAGACAGCTTCTGACATGGCTCCCAGGGAGGCTGGCATGCATCTGGTATGCTCCTGGTGATCATGGCCTGTGTTATCCCCTCCCCTTGACTGTGTCCTGGACATAGCGACTTGTCCCTAATGATTAGAATACAGCAGGAAGCATAAGATGCCACTTCTGAGATTGAGCTATAAAGAAGGTCTGGTCCGGTCAGTATGGCTCAGTGGTTGAGCGTCCACCCATGAACCAGGAGGTCGCGGTTCGATTCCCGGTCAGGACACATGCCTGGGTTGAGGGCTCAGTCCCCAGCAGGGGGTGTGCAGGAGGCACACACCAAAGCCCTTTAAGCCAGGTACCCTGGAAAAGTGTGCAGCACATGGCAGAGACTCAAAAGGTATCCTGGACAGCAGAGTTCAACAGCCCAGCAGGACCGCATGTCTTTCCTGAGCTTTTCAGAGATGCTTATTTAGATGTGGGAAACTTTACCTGACGGTAACAGATAAAGAAGTCATTTCATTTGGAGCCCTCATTGCTCTCACTCCTGGATCAAGACTATTTTGAATTCCAGCTTCTTTATTAGATTCATTGCCCCTGAGAAAATTTATATTTTAAGCACTCAACCAGTCTCTGAAATAAATTTGAGAGAAATCATCCTTAGAAATATCAAGCTAAAATTGACTGCACGTCGGACACCCTTTCCTGCTTGGTGTCCCACAGTGAAGGGGCTAATGCATCCCTCCCAGTCAGATGAAATGTCTTAGCATCTCCTTCCTTCGCTCCATGTCTAACGAGGCTTGGTGGCTAATATGGGAGTGGAATAACTAGACAAGTGACGGGAAAACTATAGCCTCAGGTAAACCACGGGCAAAGGACTTCAGGGAAGTATTGAGCTCCGTTATATGACTGCTCACATCATGTCCTCTCACTCAGCGTCACTGAAGTCATGCTCATCAACTGCTGTGTGTTTGTTTCCATTGATGACATTTAATCTTCTCCTGAAAGTAAGTCCTTAATCTCTTCTTGCAGAGATAGAATCATGTGTCCCATTCGCATTCTCTGTGAGGTGGAGGCTGGAGGGGGCTTGAACAGGGCTGGGGCACATCACATAATGGGCCCAGTGGGCTTAAGGGAGTACCCCTCTTCTTCTTGGTTATAACGTCTCTATTTAGGGCCACCCACTATTAAAATTGTCCAAGTGTAACTGGTAAAACACAAATTCCCTTGTCAATGCAAAGGACCTGAGCAGATTGTAGGAACCAATGTGTGAGGCCCGGATGTCAGGAAAGCTTAGGGGCAGGGTGGAAAGTAAGCAAATGGAAAGTCATCTGAATAATTGCAGAAGTAGGCTAGCCATCCCCAGAGGGATTTTATGCACTAACCAATTTGTTATGGACTGAATGCTTATGTTCCACCCCCACATTTACATGTTGAAACCCTAACTCCCAATGTGCTATAATACAGAGATGGGCCATTGGGGCATCATTAGATCATGAGGGTGAAAGTCTCATTGTGGGATCCGTGCCCTCATATAAAGAGACACAATAGAGCTTGCTTTCTCCTTCTGCTGTGTGCCTTGTGGAGATAAAAAGAGACAATGGCCATCTGCAAACCAGGTTGTTCAGGCCCTCACCAGACACTGCTGGCACTGACGCCGTGACCTTAGACTTCCCAGCCTCCAGACCATGAGAAATAAAGGTCATTGTTTACAGTGCCCCAGTCTATTGTAATCTGTGACAGCATCTCAAAATGACTAGGATAGTGTTGGGCCCGGCCAGCTTGCTCAGTGGTTGAGCATGGACCTCGGATCCAAGAGATCGAGGTGGGATTCCCAGTCAGGGCACATGCCCGGGCTGTGGGCTCGATCTCCAGCAGGGGGTGTGCAGGAGGCAGCCGATCAATGACTCTCTCATCACTGATGTTTCTACCTCTCATTTTTATTATATTTAGCTAATAGGGAAAGAGGAAAGCAGCCTTTCATATGCCATTAGTCTTTTTTTTTTTTTTTTTTAACTTGGAACACTAAGGATGGAACAGAGTTGCCCCTGAAAATTGCTAAGGCAGAATGATTGCTAAGTGACATCTCTACTTTTGTGCTGTCTGAGAATGATCCATGGCTCCAATATTACCCCCTAACAACCTCCAAGAAGCTAATGTACTTACTGTATAAAGTCTAAATAGCCCTATAGTCTATAGCATCATGATCCAATAAAACTTTCTGTAATGTGGGAAATATTCTATATCTTTATTAATATATGGCTAATAAGCATGTGATGTATGGCTAATGCAACTGAGAAAATGAAATTTAAAATTGTAGTTAATTTCAGTTAATATAAATTTAAATGCCCACTTCTTTTGGACATATTGGATAATGACAGCCTTACAGTTTCAGCATCATCTGTCTTACCTCCTTACAGAAGCTTTTGAATTATTGAGGCCAAAGTATGTCTCAGGCCAGTTCTTTACCACTGTGCTGGGTTATGAACCCAATTAGGATATCAGATCATATGGCTTCATTTCACCTTTAATTCTCATTTGAAAAATATCTACCTTAGACACACACACACACATACACACACACACTTCCATCTTACTTCCTTATATGCTTATATAAAAACACACAGTCTTAGTGTTTAATGTTAAAAAAAAAAAAAATCCATAAACTTCAAAGGATGTCTTATGATATCTAGGCAGCTAGGACTTTCACTCCTGTTTATTTTAACCAACACTATTATAGCCAGAACCAACTTCTATTCAGTAACCTTATCTTCTAAAATAGCTCTAAATACTAGCAAATCATATGGAAAATGGAGTTTGTGGGGAAAGCTCCAGGAGAAAAATGTAAGAAGCAAGGCTTTAGAAGTATATATATTATGGTGCATTGTGGATGAAGCTATGGAGAGACATCATGGCTAAAAGAACCAGTGTATTCCTAAGGATCATAAAAGCCTGCACCCCTGTCCCAGTGCTACCACATTCTAGCTGTGTGATGACCCTGGCCAAGTTGGTGAACTTCTCTGAGCCTGTGATTCCTTGTCTGTAAAAGAAGATACTTGTTTCAGACTCTTAAAATCACTGTGCAAATGAAATAAGATGATATATGCAACTAGCTCAGTAGGTAGTAGACCTTAAATGTCTTCATTCCTTGCCTTTTTGCTTTTAAGGCAAATATTTTGAGACATCTGAAAATTAATTGAAGCTGTGCATGTTCCAGAAATATTCAGTCGATCAGACCCTTCTGTGAACTAAGAGTTCAGTGTCTCTTTGTCAGTAGGCTCTATAAAAGCAGGGTATCTCCAAGCCCACGCAGATGGTCACATTCCAAGGGAGAGAAAAAAGAAAAGCTTCTTTTTCAGAAAATCCTCTTTGGTTAGTACCTTCATTATGAGTCAGCAAAACGCCCCTTACAGCAGATGGGTAGGAATGCAGGCAGCCAAAGAGGCCATGCTTGTATGCCCACCTGGCATATGGCACCAGATTCTCTCACCAGGCTGGCGGCCGCTGCTGGGAGCCTGCCCCCCCCCCCCCCGCAGACCCCAAGCCCTGCAGGGGGGGCCGCGCTTAGAGGGCAACCGGCCTCTCGGGGTTCTCTGGGGTTAGACGCCACACGTCTTGCCTTCTGCACACGAGGAGCCCCTTCAGGAATCTTTCTTTAAAATCCCTGGGAATGAAGGAGCTATTTCACCGGTCAAGTGCTTCTATCTTTTCATTAACATTGAGGAGACAGCAATGGCAGAAAAAAGTGGGTGGGGATGTATTTAAATCCCAACTCAACAACTTGGCGGGCCGTTAAATAAAATTATTGAACATATTTGATCCTGAGGTGCCTCCCCTTCAAGTGGAAATAAACAATACTTGGGAGCAGGGCGTTGATGATTGGGAGTCATGATGTGAGGAAGAGTGGTGGGGGTCTCGATGGCATCAGTGGCAGTTATGGCATTAACGGTGGCATTACAGGACACTTATTGACTATGATATAGGAGATGTGGTTCTAAACACCTGACAGGGTCAGCCATTTAATCCTTCCAGACACCTCACAAGCATATTTATTTTAGGAAATAGATGGGGAAATTGAGGCGGAATGAGTTTAAATAACTTGCCCACAATTACAAAGCTAGAAAGGTGAGGAGTGGTGATTAAAACCCAGGCAGCTTGGCTCCCGACAGAGCCTGCAGGTTTAAGCAATACGTAAATGTTAAAAGAATGATAACTATTTCTTGGGGGGGGGGAGGAAGATTTATAGGAAATTGATTATGTTAATGAAATCTCCATTGGTGAAAAGCAAATGACAGCTGTGGGGTCTGTGAATAATTTCTAAGTGGTGCTTCTTGCTTAGGCAGGAAAATGTACAGAGGAGGGTAATTCAAAGTCACTCCTTTTTATGGGAACTCAGAAAGGGTGCTGCAAAAGTCAAAATCATTACAGGCACATTGCAAAGAAGCAGTGTAATTTAAGCGATCGGGCAAATCCTGAAAGAGTTGTTTTTATATTTTAATTGCTGACAGAATAGATTTAGTTAATGGGTTTTATATTCTTTAAATTTACATTTGATGTTAATCCTAGTCTGTACTCAATTGTGATTTCACATGCAGCACATTAAACACAGCCTGAACTGATAAAATTGATTTTATTAAATCTGGCAAAAATTAACCGCTTGTTGACATCCGATTGGTCTTACATGTATATTTGAACCCTTTTTTAAAACCAGGTAGACATAAAAACATTACAAGAAAACTAAGGGAATATACGAACATCTTCATGTCAAAAAAATCCAACAATATAAATAAAATAAATAAATTCCTTGAAAGATACAAACTGACAAGGCTCACTGAAAAAAATAAAAAAGGAAAGAAAACCCTAAGACTTCTAGATGAACATTTCAGAGAAAATGTTCATAACCTTGGCTTAGATTGTTTAGATACAACACCAAAAACACAACTCATAGCATCAATTATAAATTGCACTTCACCAAAATGTTTACCCTTCAAAGGACATTATTAAGAGAATGAAAAGACAAACCACAGAGTGGAAGGAAAATATTTGCAAGTTTCATATCTAATATGGTTCCATTTATGTGACACTTTAGAAAAGGCATAACTATAGAAACACAAAAGAGATTACTGGTTACCAGAGGTTTGAGGCGGAGAGAGAGTATGAATACAGCTTCTTCTGTTGGTTAACTGTGGTGTCTGTTACATGACTTTATGTATTTAACAAAACTCAGAGCTGTACACCAAGAGAGTGAGCTTTGCTGTGCGTAAACTATACTGCAATTAAACCAAGTAAAAATAAAAAGAAATTCTCATTTGATTTTCAGAGTTACACAAAGCAGAAAAAGTCCCTGTCATTTTAGAGTATAAATGATACTGGAGAAAGCAAACAATAGACAAATACATAAATACATAATGCAATTTCATTTGGCTGATTGATATAATTTCATTTGGTGGAGGTATTTATACTAATGAGTTCAATAAAAAAGAAATAAGGCAGGCTGCACCAGTGTGCTCTCCAAACTCGTTCATGTAATGACAAAGAGCAAATAATAACACTTAATATTTAGCAGCACATTAAGTGAGCTAAGGCTGTTCCTAGTCAGAGGGAAACCGATGATAGCTTGGGGACAGGAGGGCACAGTCTCCCCAGGCAGTGTCCACCCATCCCAAGAGGTAAGGGGTCAATACTTAGTAACTATCACGACTCATGCACACAGACTGGAAAATTCTGGGGGAAGGGAATGGATTCTGCATACTTCATTTTTCACAGAACTATTTCACAGAGCAAATCCAGTAATTCACTGCATACCTGTTTTGAGTGAGGGAATTTTCTAGAAAATTCACAATGACTTTGAACAAAAGGTGAAAATTTCCCCATTACTTCAAAAAATGCTTGAGTAGACATGGGTTTAGGTGAGTAAGTAATGCAGATTGCATTACATCCTAATTCCATTCCCTTATATAGGTTCTGAACTAGGAGAAAGGATAAGTCCACAAGAGAGTCCTGGATGCCTGATTTCAACAAAAGCCTCCCCTTTTTGTCCTCAGAGAATATTGTATCAAGCACCCTGGGACCTCTGGTTTGAGTTCTAATGTGGCAAATAGTCTAGATTCAGTCTTTTCTAATTTTTAAATACATTTCTTATAAAAAGATCTCTTCTTTCTAGAAATTGATCCCTTTATTTGAGGAAAATTTTTCCCTTATCTCATAAAAAATATTAGTTTCAGTAAGAACTGCAACCCTTTCTGAGGCCACGAAGGGTTGATGGTATTAGGAGAAAGAAAGGACACAGTGGTGATAGAATGATTCAAGCAGAGTATTTTTTCAGGAATTTTCAAATCAGAATAAATTTTAAATTTTTTCAATATTTTTTTCTATAACAACAGAGTCTGGGAATTGTGAGCCTGGAAATGGACAGGCTCATTGAGAAAACTGATGTAAGAGAATGAGGCTGACAAAGAGGGGGAAACAGATGACAGGTGAAGATGGAGCCTTGACAGCTTTCAGTCCGTGGTTCACAGAACCCCACTTTTCATGAGCTTTGTTTATATGAAGCAATTTTTCCCTAAGTCAATAATAGTCTCATCCTTATTTTAACAACAGAAAGTCCTGGATAATACAAATGTGGTGATCTGCAAAAAAGAAGTATTATTGCAAGTGACCCATCCATCCAGTGGGAAACCTATGATATGCAACGGAAAAGTCATTATTAAGACCAGCATCTATTATTTCAAGGACTCAGACACTGGATTCATTACAGCTGAAGTCTGAGAACATTTGGCAGAACGATGTCAAGTGTTAGAGTCTCTTGGCTCTTTCTATGTCCTTCAGTATGGGGAAGACAAGCTAGCACTTCCGAGCGCAGACAGAGAAGGGCAGGAAAAGCAGTCCACTCACTTTTCAGACAATACCAATGACCCCAGTCCAACTAACATCAGAGGATCATGTGCCTCTTAAATGGCATGAGCCAATCTCTCCTCTACATTCTAAACAAACGTGCTGCTCAGAAGTGTAGATACCGAAAGAGCCGGAGGGGTTGGCAAAGCCTGATCTCAGCAGACATCTACTAAGCCTACCCTGCCAGGGGGAGCTAATAAGGCCTCGGTGTAAACTGCACCAATAGAACTGGATGCAGCCTTATGGGCAGAGAGCAGATCCACTCGGCACCGGTATCCCAGACAAGGCAGAAATAAGCTGAGGCAGAGAGAAAAAGTTTCAAGCCAAGGCCATGAGGACAAAGGCATGTTCCGCAGGCCCGTTACTATTTCAGAGAGAGGTAAATACAGTCAACACGAAAGGTTATGGCTAAGCACTATTTTGTAGCTTGTCATCTGACAACTGAAGCTCAAACACTGAAATCATCTCGTGTTTCAGCTGGGTCTGAGAGTTGGATTGCCAGAAAAAATATCACGACCAGATCAGGGGCTTATATCTGCAGACTGAAAGACTCACAATATAAAAGGCAAAAAAAAAACACGCACCAAAAGCCTAATACATACCATCACCTACACAGGATACATTAATTTAACTGAGGTCATCTGTCAGAATTAGAAGCTGAAAGGAATTACCACTCACCTCTTTTGATTGAACACCATTGCTAAATCCCTCAGTTTCCCCTTCTGCAAGATAGATGCTTAAAATGGGAAGCGCTGATGTTTCTCAACAATCTCTGTGATTGGCATGCTATTTTGTTCATTGTAGAGGTCGGCAGAAGAGACTCTCCACATCCCTACCCATTAGGCACAAATGATCATTTTTGTTGAGAATATCTTATTTTCTCCTTCCTTTTCAATTTTTCACTCTCATGCTAATGCAATTTTCTTACCAAATTTCGAACTTATTTGGTTGCTTTTAATTTAGGCATAAACCAAAGGCAATATGTTTACGTAACTTTCCTGACACTTTTATTGCTTACCTCTAAGAAAAAAAAGCTCAGTGAGTTTTTATAGTTCACAAGAACTCACTCTTTTTTTAAAAAATGTGTTTTTATTGATTTCAGAGAGAGGAAGGGAGAGGGAGAGAGAGAAACATCCATGATGTGAGAATCATTCATTGGCTCTCCTGCATGCCCGCTGCTGGGGATCGAGCCCTCAACCCAGGCATGTGCCCTGACCAGGAATCAAACTGAGATCTCCAGGTTCATGTGTCAACGCTCACCAGCCGGGCAAGAACTTACTCTTTGATTCAAACTATTGCTTTTAAATTCTTGAGCAAGGTTTTATTTATTTATTTATTTATTTATTTATTTATTTATTTATTTTTTTAAAGTTTACAGTAAGAGATGCCACATTGCGGACATGGTAATTTATTCAAGCTTTATTAAACAAAAATTGACTTACTCCAGGGCTGTAAGGTTTTGACAACTGTACAGTTAGAAACTGCCTTGGGGTCATGCTTATCATTTAAGCCAATTTTCAGGAGAGGTGGTGGGGTTATTTTTTAATTGCTTTTTTAATTTAGAAAAGCAGGTCATTCTGATGTAGCATCCAATAAGCCTGCCTTGGATATGATACTAATGTGAATCAATGCAAGAAAAGTAAAAGATGGAAAGATTGTAATTGATCACATCAGGGTCCAAATATCTTTGCTGCAAAGTCAATTAACGCTGAACTAGAAATCCAATATTATGTTTCACTTAAAAGTTGACTGCATTAAACCAATGATGAGCTTAAATGAGGGCCTAAGTGAAAACATCAACAAATCAGTAATGGCAAATTAAACTTTTATAAAGCCATACTTCGGGACAAAGTTAATGATTTTGGACCAAGAAATATTGCCTTAAAAGCATTTTCATGGTGACAATTGGATCTTGTGCACCTGTCCTATGCATCTATAGCAATTTCTCTTTAACTGGTCTCCCTAACTCCAGCCTCCTCCCTTATCATCTACATTCTGTGATTAGCAGTGGGCATACAGGGAATATTTGGTGAACTAATTTTTGTTGTTGATTTTTTAAGAAATATTTGGCAAACTTTGCTATTATCCTATAGCAGAGAGGTTGTTTTTCATAAATGAAAGGCCAAATGCTTTCAAGTTCCCTTTTTTCTTACATGTACAGGAAATTAAGTCCCAGATTAATAACTGAGAACTTCAAATTTGGGTGCTCTATTTTTGGGGGGTGCTCACTCTATTTTTATCAGGCCAGGTTTCTCTCAGGGTGTGCAGCATTGATACTGACATGTCCAAGATTTTAATCTTCAAACCAGCCAGTCTGATAGGACACTACCACAGTGCAATGAAACTATATTTCCTTCTTAAGAATTAATGAAATATAACACGATCTGTACATCCTAAAGAAAAATCACTTAAAAAAAGAAAAAATGAAAAATCTCTTTCTCGAAGACTCTTTGTTCAGAGCTTCTATTGCCTTGCATTCCAAGTCTGTATTTGGAAAATAGAAAGAAAATTGCCCTATAGTGCTCTAAATTAACTAGGAAACTTGTAGCCACATGCCATTGTTGAACTTACCCCAATTTAATTAGGAGACTGATGGTTTGATGCCACATTAATCCCATAGCTTCTGCTCTGAGCAAGTCATAAATGGGTCACACCACTTAATTCTCAGTCCCAAACCTTTAACCAGTTACTCACTTACCCATACAGAGTTGACTCTGCACCCTGAGGACAGAATCTTTCTGTGTTCACACAGCATCACAAAATGATACTTACAGATTAGAGGTTTGGGATCATTCAGATATCTGAAAGAAATCCCACCTTACATAGAAAACTGGAATAGTATAAGTAGCATGAAAAGACCGTTTAATCTTTTATTTAGTGTGAAACAAATGGGAAATGTTAAAAAATAAAAGGACATAGCCAAAACATATATTTTGGCTGGCCCCAGTCTCTTGAGGTCCTGAAACTCTAGAAACTTCTGTCTCAATCAGATGGAAAGAATCTAAATAACGCTTAGCCTAGGTCTGAGAGAGACCTCTAATTTTAACAAGATACAGATACAATCATTTGCATGCAGACATTATCCACAGACAAATTATATTTCAGAGCCTAAGCCTGTATTTTTTTCACCAGCTCAGCAATTTCACAAATGCCTTCTTGTAGGTAAAAAGACTATTGTAATGAGGCTGGACTTGATCCATAGACATTACTAAGCACATTTGCCTAATATAGAGCATGTTCCAAGTTCTATATGATAGTGACAATGGAGAAATAGAGGTGACTACAGTCTAAATAAGACACAGAAAGACAGAAAGACACACCGAGTACTAGAAAGACAACTGTAAAACTCTGTATTTGGCTTAAAGTTCAGATCAATAGTTATTTAGATTGCCAGTCTAGGGACACATACACTCAGCCTTCAATTAATTCTAAATGTATAAAAATGTTTATTATAACACCTGTACACCTAGGCCATGCCATTCTATAACATACTTCAATGTTTTATGGCCTGAAATCTTAAGGCTTCTTTTGTCAGCAACAGAAACTTGCCCAAGGCAATAGCATGAACAAATGCTTGTAGTTCACTCACATAGACATTGGATGGGTCAGAAGCAGTCCGGGAGACCAAGAAGACCAGTATCTAGAGACTATTGTCATTTTCTACTAAAGAAGGAATTTTTTTTAATTATGTTATAATTTATCCCCTACTCTCCCCAGATTCATTCAACCTAAGTTACCAACCATCTTTCTCAGTTACTAGGTGCAATGGTGATAAACAATTTTGTAGTAAATAGGAAAGAATGGGTAATTTCTATATATTTATATTTGTCTATAGAATATGTTTTTATAGAAAGAGCAAATTGATCTTCCTTATTTTTATTGATTCATAGTTGAATTCACTTGGAAGTTTTGGATTAATAAAAAGTAGTTCTAGATAACATGACCTAAAAAAATTCTAGAAAATCAAAATTTAATAAATATGGGAGTAAGGTTACTGAAATCATGACTAAAGTTGCAAATTCTTAATTTGGTATTTGTTAAAATCTTAATGAAATGCTAATATCAGAGATGACTATGCCGAAATCCAATAAAGTATGAAATTCTCAGCTTATTCTCAGGACCAACTCTTCTTAGAAATTCAAGTGAAATGGACTGTCTCGCCCAGCATTTCTCAAACAGTGTTCCACAGTCCCTTACAATATTCTCTGAAAAAATATGCAGGGATTAGCATGTTGGAAAAACTTTGCATAATATACTTCTCCTGTTTGAGATTTATACAATAGTAGGCATATCAAAGGAATGGAAAACCTTTTAAGAATAAAAAGGAAATCTGCTTAACTCTGAAAGAAAAAACAGTATCATAGCTTAAAAGACCATGGACTAGATGGAGTATATTAGAAACCCGGCTTTGCTTCTTAGTAGTTTTGTGAACCTGAGAAAGTTACTTAACTTCTCTGTGCCTGTTTCCTTAAGATTATAGTAATGCCTACATCAAAGAACATTCTTATGTGAGTTTAAATTAGTTAATATATAATATGAAAAACGGTATCTGGCACATCGTAAACATTATAGAACATTTTAGTTGGCATTTCTCAAATTTAACTGAACACTTTTGTCTGCGTGTGTGTGTGTGTGTGTGTGTGTGTGTGCACGCACACACATCTCCTACTAGCCCCGAGAACATGGTTTTGTCCTACATCATTTTAAGGAAAGGAAAACCACAGTCACAAAGACCAAATCTCATTTACCAGGTTTCATGGGGAGTAGTGGACAGGTGGGACTAGAGCCCAGGACTCCCCCATCCCTGTTTGTTTCTGGAGCAGGGTGGCATTCCACTTTTTTTCTAGCTGTCTTCCAGACTAAAGCACCTTTCTGCTTTTATGCTTTCCCATTTCCTATAGGCAGCCAGTTGGTCTTCATGGATTTCATCTTCCCTTAAATTTTAAAACCCCACATTTTTCAGATTTCTGAGCAATATCTTGAAATTTCAGAGAGGGTTTGAAATCTCCCCTGAAATTGTCATGATGCATTGACAATATTGCTCAGTAGTGCAGAAAAAATAGTTATGTGTATGAATTTTGCAAAAAATAATTTCTAGTCTTTATGTTATAAATGTATTTGGAGGGAAAAGAACTCTAAGTTTCCTCTGTGAAGAAATTTAAAAAAAAAGAAATACAAGGGCCTTGGAAAGAATAGCTTTAGGTCTTTTGTTTGTTTATGTTTTAATATTTCCTCAAAGTCTACCTGCTTTCTTTTATTTCTGATATTGTAACTGCATCTAGTGTACCTGAGATCCAGGCTTCAAATAAAGCTGCAGTTTGAATGGAAACGAAGGAGTGTGTTGCCCTGGCAACTGGAACCAGAGCACCCCCATCTCCAGCAATCATCCCCTACTAATTCTGTAGGTTTGCACCTAAACAGCAAGGAGAATGGAGCTGTGTCCTTGGACTCTTTCAATAAGAGAATTCATTGAAATTCCCATTAGAATTAGGTGGTTTCATGTGGGGACATAGAGGCATACCTCAGATGTCTACTGTGAATGGGGAAAAATCTGGATTTGTGCAAATGAATCACATTTGGCCATATGGCGAACTCGAGGTAAACATCTGTTCCTTACATTATTTTTAAATGGAAACTGAGTTTGGGGAAGCCTCACACTTGAGGCTATAAAGAATAAAATTCATGATACTAAAAATCCCTCCATATGTCTTCCCATTCCTAAGTATCCCTTCTCGACTTCAGCTCTCAAACTTGCTCACTTCGTGCAATGATGGCAAAAAAAAAAAAAAAAAATTATCTTTAGCAGAAGGAAAATAAGAGTGAGTGCAAATTCCCATTCCTTTATTATTCAGGATCTTGCATTATCGCTTCAACACGAAAAAGCTGAAATTTTGAAATTAGCTCCTGCTGTCGGTGCCCCCTCACTCCACCGTCCAACAATCAATCATACTCCAGTGACTAGAGTCAGTTCATTCATGGATACATTCGTTCACAAATACAAGATGAAGTAGGCGTGCCTGTTGTATTTGCTGAATTAGAGATTCAAAATAATACAATATAAGGTCACTGCCCTTGAGGAACTTACAGTCTCAGTGGGAAATGAAATAAGCCGTAAAGATGAAAAACACATTTAAAATGCAAGGGTAAAATGACCCTCTCAGGTAGTCATCTAGGAGTGGCTCCAGTTTTATATGCCAGACATCTGGAGCATCAGCCTCTCTTTAGCTATTCCATCAATGTCATTCTTGCAATTTAGCCTTGGAAGCAATACCGTGATCAATTTCTTCTCTCATCTTCTTTTCCCCCCACCTTCTGGCTCTTCCACTTATTCTCAGTAAGTCAGCAAATGCCTGTGTCCCTGCTGCACATACTAGATGCCATGCTAGGTTCTGAGGACAGAAAAGGGGAGGGGGGGAGGATTTGTAATTTACTGGGCAATGCAGACATTAAAATATTAATCATCACAAATAATTATCTAATTACACAGATAGTTTACCAAACACTGCTGCAGAGGAAACTTTCAAAAATCAACTATGATCATGAGAACTCCTCTGGCTCCATCACTGCCAGTGAGGTTAGCTCACGTCTCATCACTGACTCCCACGTACGCCTAGTTGGAGACATACTGAATTACTGGCATTTGGAAAACAAAGCATTCTTTCTTCTATGGCTGTGCTTTGGAAACAGTGTTCCCTCCATCTGGAATGCTCAGTCCCACTTGTCTAACTGGGACTCTCTTTATTTTCATAACAAACTGTAACCACCACCCTCAGCCCCTAAGACATCTCCTTAATTCCCCAGGCAAACATAGCAACACCTTTTTCCTATATATTAAGGTTTACTGGGCATAATCCTACATGGTAGCTTTTTTTCACCAAGTATGAAAATTATTTATAACTCTAGCCCACTCTTGAACTGTGAGCACTCTGAGTAGAATTAATAAAATATTCATCTTTAAGTAGCTGCTTGATAGATATCAATGGCTGAACGAATGGCTGGAGAAAAATGTGGGATCAGAATTTAACATAGGAAAGTGGAACCTTGAAATCGATAAATGAGAGATATGATCTGACACAAAGTGGTTCATGCACAGTGGGGGTTTTATCATAATGTTCTTCTGAGGGTTTCAGCAAAACAAAAAGTAGGCAAATGGGTACAACTGAAGGAATTAAAACTGCCTAGAATAGCCTCTCGGGTTGAGGGCCCTGCCTTGTCCCTACGTCCCCGGGAAGCCCACTGCTCTGTCCACTTACCGGGCGCTACGCCCTGTCTTTTCACTGAGCTTCTTCGGGGTGGGAGCCACACCGTATTCACATTTACACAGCTAGCACCTCACCTAGTACCTAGTCCACGAGCTGATCCTTGGTATTGAACTAAACTGAACTAAAGCCAAGTTAGCCAGACCTGCTAGACTTTTGGAAAGTGCGGCCGTTGTGAGAACGACTTTAGAGAACCTCATGTCCTTTCACCCCACCATATTAAAGTGTCTATTGTCTCTTCTTGGGATACGCGTGGCCTTAGAAATGTCTTTATCTTTCTGTGTTGCTCTGTCTGTTGTGTTTCCATCCTTCCAGTTGAGACTTATTGATGGCCAGTCATTCTTAAATCATGCCCAATGTTGCATTTCTTTCTTATCAAACACACTCAGGGAAATTGCCAAGGGCCTTATTGATTTGGGGATTTTAAATACCCTGGGCAGGCTCCCCTTAACCACATGGAGGAGCCTCTCTCCTGAGCCCTTGAATGGTAAGGTGGTGTAAAGAGGAAGCCAAGGCTATCGGCGGCCCCCCATCCCACGCAGTCCACCGCACTGCAAACGCCGGCAGTTACTTTAAAAGGGGACAAGGTTTGGGCAGAGGGAAGCCATGGACACCAGCTCCCACAGAGGTGAAAGAAATCTCAATGTCATTTAACTAGCAGGCCATTTTTGTATATAAGGGGTAACATACTTTTATTGAACTGATCTATCCCTTTAACTTTTTCCTGCTAATTATTTTAGTGCGCTATTAGGCTCAGTCATCTAATTGGATAGATTTAATTCAAAGGGAACTAAACAAACAGAGTAGCAGGAGTTTAAAGCTATTCCTTAAAAAAAAAAAAAAAAAAAAAATCAGTCTTTAGAGACCCTGGATAGCTTAAAAACACATAATTAGCATTCAGAATAATTTTACGGTATACCTGATATGTGTTCTGTAGGAAATGAAGTGCAGTATTTAGATGTGATCTCCAAAAAAAGGTACATGTTTATTTTCTGTTCAGGATAACGTGATGAGCTGTCTTACTGCCACAAGTGCTTCCTTAGAATGACTCTGCCACCAACAGAAACGCTGTGAACAGAGAGGAAGAATGGAAAGCCTGGAGCCCCTTGGCTCCGCAGCATCTCATTTTTATACAAAGCTACAGTCATTTTAGTAAATTGGGGTCTGGAACAATTCTACTAGGTAATGATATCCATTCCATGAAGCTTTCCTCATCGATCAATCTCCTTCATTTAAGTCTGGATCGTGTGGCATGAAAGGCCCCTCCTTCGTGCCTTATTTCATCTACCTGGTGAGACAGAGCTTCCATGGAATAGTCAAGTCGGAGATGAGACCAGGAAGGCAAGGGCAGAAAGTATACAGGCAAGGGTTTGGATGCCAAGAGACTGCAGACGGACACCCAGTGCTTAATTCATAGAACAAATATGGAACTAAGAACTTGCACAGGACAAAACAGGGAATGTCCTTTCCAAAAGGACAAAAGTGGTAAAATGGAAAAATGCAGGTAAGTTCTGGGTTAAAAGCAACAGCACCTGAGCAAGACACTCAAGGCAGTTAGGATTGGGACTCTACTGCTATAGCTAGTGGGCGGCCTCCGTTTCCAATATTTGAGCAGAACAAATATTGAAGGAAGTACGTGTTTATTTGGAGACCTTTCTCTGTATCCGCGTGCATTGCTCCCTGTGACCCCCCCTCCCCCCCATGTCACACACCAGCCGCCACCAGTTCACAGAGCCCGGAAAGAAGCATTGCACCAGCAGCAGAGCAGTGAGGCTCAAAGGCTCCACGGGTCACTCTAAAACTCCTGTTTCATTTTCCGCTTCTTCCACTCTGATACCAGAAATTTCACCCTTGCAAATCCCTTGTTTCCAGACACACCGCAAATTGTTCTTTTAATCTTCCTGTAACTGGGGAGCTTGCCTTGTTTAACCCCGTCTTCTCTGAGCCTGACTTTCCAGGGTCTCCAAGCCACCCGGAGGCATCCTTGGCTTTGCTATTGAAGTAGATCGCCCTGAAAGTACATGATAAGAAAGTGGTTTATTGAGGGGCGCTCTTTCACGCCTTGTTTAGGGGGATTTCCCACTACGCTTTATTATGCTGACCGTGGCTAAAGAGACTGTCAGCGACCCAGCTAACTATTTTAATCATGGTGAGTTGAGAATAGAATATTTCTTTGGGAGGGCTGCTGCTTTTAGAGGTCGGAAGCTATTCCAGATACCTCTGGCTGTCTCAAAGATGCAAGGCCCGAGGAAGCAGACTGAAAGCACATGTTCCACAGAGTACTCAGTTTCCTTTCACTTAAAAGCAGGATTCCAGCAGATACATAAATGGTTTTCGATGACACTAGAGTGAAATTTGCATACGGTCAACCCAGTAAATTCCAACATAGGATGGCACGTTCACTAAGTATTTGACAGGTTGCCTTCTAGTTCGTAGCTGAACATTGTTAACATGAAATGCACTTGGTTAAGGAAAATATTCTAAGAGCCAATGCAATGACAGATCATAATGCATGTTAAGGAGTTGAGGTAAGTGAGAAAGAAGTCACTCTAAGAATAGATTAGCCATAAAAGAAGAAGTTGGAATTGGCGGTAAGTCCTACCTAGTTTTTGAAATGCTTTCATAGGAACTTCCAATGTTTGTTTCCTTTTCTTCACCTTTTACCTTTTTTAAAAAAAAAAAAAAAAATCTGATTTTGATGAGTGGGAAGATGGAATACTAAAATCTTCAGAGGAAATCTATTACCTTTTTATATTGTACCTGGACCAATGAATCTCAAAACTCCTGGATACCTGTGAAATAGCTGGGTTGAGCCTTGCAGGTAGATTAAAAAATATCTATCAGCATATGTTTATATGCTGATATATGCTTGTATAATATTACTAGTGCCAAAAACAAATTGAAGATGATGCAAGGAATATTAGAAGCCAAGAAATATTGAAGATTTATACTAAAGCTTGGATTCACCCTTCTCTCTTTCCATCATTCATCATACATGTGTATATTTCCATGCTTTTCCATCAACTGTTCTCATGATTCACCAGATATACCTTGTTTCTTTCTTATCTCTGCCCGTAAAAAAAAAGCTACAGGTTTTTGCATAAACATTAATATTTTAAAAGGCTAATAAATACAATTTGGATCATTATAATGTAAACTACTACAGCAATCACCTTTCAGTACATCCTATCAACCCGTTTGCCCCGATGCATTGTGTTCAGTTAATGGATAGCATGGTCATATGCAGTTCTTCTTGGTCATAACACATTACTTATTTCATTTCTTCATGTAATGAGATGACTGTTTTTAATTAGAAAAATATGTAAATAGTCCTGTAGCACACATTTTAACAAATTATCTTTTAAGGTTCATTAGCAGTTAAATGAAAATAAAATACTTATTTACAAAAAGCACATCAGCTTTAAGTGTTACAATTAATGTGGGAAACATTTGACCTTTGTCAATTAAACTCTTTGCATTTCCAGTCATCTAACCTGTTCATTAACACAGCTGTCCTGGTCACAAGAATTCACAATAGGACTTTTGGTCAAGAGGAAACATAAAAAACTTTTCAAACCCATAAAACCTAATTCGCACGTTTATATGGACTTGGGTGTGTTCAACATTCAACAGTCCTCACTTTACTAAGTAATATCAGATCACCCTTTGGCTGAATGTCCACAGATAGAAATTCCTGGTTGCAATGAGTTTACACAGAAAATTTTGAAGCTGAATCTTTATAATTTCTAAAATATGCAAAATGCTTTGCCAAAAAAAAAAAAAATGACATCACTGGACATTCCTATTTAAAATCTTCTCATGTTTGTTTTTGTGTTTTGGTTTTGGTATTGGCAAAAATGGGTGGGTGTTTGGATGATAAAAAATCCATGTGATTGCATTGAAAAATAGGGTGGCAAAAATACGCCCAGCAGGGTTCCTATTGTCACTTAAGCACTTTTCCAAAATGTAGCAATGTATTTGTCACCTATGTTTTCGTTACTCTTTACCAGTTGTCTTTATGGAACAGAGCATGGTACCACTCCATTCAACAGGTGATGGCTTTCTTCACTTTGTACTTCTAACTTAGCCTTCACAGGCATGCATCCTTGGGAGCTCTTCAAATTTTGGATGCATCAGTAAAAAGTCATTAATATGTGTGTCTAAGGCTGAAAAAAGAAGAAAAAATCCTCAAAAGCAACAATGGTATTTTATATTCCTCTCAAATTCTAAAAATCTTAAAATAATTTAAGAACTTAAAAATTATGACTTAATCTTTACTTTGTAACCACAATCTATAATGCTTACAGTATAAAAATGAAAAAAATAGGACAGCCTGTTATTGCAACAGAAGTAGCAGATCTAGAATATACACAGGATTGGCTATTTTGATCCAATTACTAGATTTTGCAGTTAAAAATAAAATATATACACACCCATCTCTCCTACTGTTGGCTTCTTGTATTCCAATATGTCTTTTCTCTCTCAGTCTCAACACTGAACTCTTTTTGTTATTGCTGGTCCATTATGTACCCACTCGAAGCGGGACACTCTGGTACCAGTGCTTTTCAAACTTGAGCTTAACATCTGAATCACCAGTTAAGACACAAATTGCTGGGCCCATCCCAGCAAAATTCCTACTCTTGGGCCAGGTTTCTAGTGATGCTGATCCTGCTGGTCCAGAGACCACACTTTGAGAATCCCTGCTCTACACTTACCTTGACTACCCTGGGTTTGGGAAGGCAGTCCTGATTTCAAATAGTCTCTCCGAGTTATCCTTCAAAACTGTTGCCTCTTAGCAGATTCTAAAATGCTGGGCAGTGGCGGAGGGAGATCCATAAATAAGGATAAGACATAGGACATAAATACTTGGCAAAGTTACTTTCCTTCTCATTCCTCCTGGGCAGCTCATCTCACTTGGTTGATTAAGGCAATGTGATCTAAATTAAATAATTCACACTACCATGTAAATGGCTGATTGGGAGCTGTATTAAGCCAATGAAGCATATTCACTTGTTAAAAAGAGCAGCTTGTTAAATTAAATAAATGGATCTTTTAATCATAAGTATTTTGGCCAAGTAGACCATTAGGAGTGGGAGGTTTTTCTTGGGATCCAACTTATCTCTTTAACCTCTCAATTTTGTCTGAAAAAGCAATTTTAGGGGGTGGGATGTAAAAATAAAATTTAAAAAAAAAAAACAAAAACCTTTTTTTTTACTCTTGATATAGACTTTTGTCTAGTGACAAAAGGCAGCTGTTGAATTAGGCCTCAGTCCCTCAGCTCCTCCACGGGGGTGGGTGAGTGAAGGCGAGGCCTATTTCACTATCCCCAGGGGCCTTTTTTCCCCTCAAGGAGGCTGAATTAGCTCTGCTTTATGCGCAAGTGAAGAGCTGCCCTTTGCCCCAACAGAAGAAAGGCAGCTGAAGATTTAAAAGAACAAAAGCGTACATGTAAAAAATGCATTAAAATGGATAAGTGAATAGATAGATAAAAATAAATGATTGATGGGCAGATATAAACCCCTGGTTTCTTTTTTGTCTGTATCTGGTTGGGGAGTTTCAAGAATTAAAAGTCGAAGAGGAAAACATTGGGAAAATTTCTTTGCTCAGAAAAAAAAATAAAAGTCATGGAACTTTAAATCTTCCACCCAAATGAGAAGGACCACAAAAATAATTAGATAATCTCTACCAACTTTTCTAGAAACTGGCTATACAAACATGTTTGTTTCATGTGGGTTTTTTTACATAAAATAAAATAAGAAATACACAAGTTGAAATCCTCTTTGTTCACTTTTCCAGTCCCTTCTCTTTCTCTAGATGGAACCGCTATTATAAATTTACTATGCATTTGATTTATATTTTTACCACATTTATAGGCACCCATGGGAAAATATTTTATTAATGCTTCATACATTTTAAAAATATTATTTCCCATACTTTTCCAGTACTGATCTCTCCCACAAATGCATGTACAAAAATTCCATATAAAATAAAAGAATAATATATTTTCCTAACTTCCCCTTCTGTGGTTATTTTCAAATCAGAGTCACAGATACATAGGCATTTGTCTGATAGAGTGATCTACCTTTGTGGGTTTTCAATTCTCATAGATTAGGAGCACTTAGATACAAGTGAGCATCTCTGGTCCTCATTTTTATTTATTGTACTTTTTCTATTAGCAGGCGTATATGAAAAAAAGAAAAAGCTGCTATACACCAAGGGCAACCGGGCTGCATTTGGCAGGGGTCTTCTTGGCTTTTCTGGATATTTAGGTCATGCTAAAAATATTACCAAATGGCTTTTATAGAAAATTTCCTATCAGTTGACAAGAATAAAAAAGGTACAAGTCCCCCCTTACTTCAGGCCCCAAACTGCTGACTGCAGCCAGGATGCACCTAAGATGGAACCATTTCAGTTACCTGAGGACATGATTTTGAAAAACTGGACTCCTTAGTTATGTGCATGATTTCATCTAAGCCCCACGCAATATGCTTGAATAGTAATGCAGACTGAGAACCCAGTTTGAATGAAAGATCATGAAAACAAGTTGCTTGGTCTAATGATTTCCACTTTACTGTAGCAAAATTTTAGGAAACTAAAAATATAGCTTTGTCCCTTCAAACTTACAAATGCACTTATGATACAAGTGTATGGCATAAAAAAGAATGGAGTAGCTATTTTCTTCCTAAATTTGCTAAAACCACTGAGTTGACACTAATTTCCCTTTTTATAGAACACATTCCTAGGGGAATATATATTCTTCAAGTAGGTGCGAAATTTTAACAATTGGAACCAAATTGATTTCCTATGCATTTAAATTCACAAGGAGCTATATATGAAAGCGTAGGCAAATACTATTCATTTGAAATTAGTATTTTGGGAATCCTAAGTCATTGTGCTTATTTGAGAACTTGTTTTCACGTGGAAAAAGATTCGAAATGGAAGATTCAAAGACTAAGTTCTGCTCCTCAGTTTCCCACTAATCATCTCTATAATAAAAATATAATTATTATTTTTATAGTTTGGAATATTGCCATTAATGTAAGTATAGCTTTATTTTATCGCAATGTGTTCTTTGTATGAAATGTAATTTGCGAGTAATATTTTTCTGTGTGATACTCAGAGCAAGACACTTCACAAGCTTGGGCTTCAGTTTCTTTACCTGACAAAAGGGCTTGGATCGAACATACTATGGTCTCTTGGATCCCTTCTGGCACTGCCAGCCTTTCATTCTAATCCCCAGCTCTGTCTTCTCCAATCTCCGTTTGGTGAGTAAAATTGAATGATCTAAGCCAGAGCAATAGAAGATTGATAAATTTTGCTTATTCAATAATAATAACAACAGCTCCCATGTGTTAGATGCCTATTGTTTGCCTTGCAACATTATAGCTAATTATTATGGCCAATCGTGCAAGGCAGTTCTAATTATACTCATTTTTAAAAAGGTTTTTGAAAAATGGAAGCTAGGGAAGGGGCAAGGGATGAGTAGGTGGAACACGGAGAATTTTCAGGGCAGTTCAGACATTCTGTATGATACTATAATGATGGATACGTGTCATTATGATTTGTCCAAGCCCAGAGACTGTGCAACACCAAGAGTGAACCCTAAGGTAGAACCATGGACTTTGAGAGATCCGATGTGTCGGTGTCGGCTCGTCAATTATAACAAAGGAATTGCCCTGGTGAGTCATGTTCAATAATAGAGGAGGTGATGCATGTGTGGAGGTGCCCGGGAAATCTCTGGACCACCCTCCCAATTTTATTGTGAACCTAAAAGACCTCTTAAGAAATAAAGACTTCACACGCACACACACACACACACACACACCAGGTGACATGCCACACTGGCATTTTTAAAAGACTAGTTAGACTGAAGCGTCAGCGCCAAATGAAAACTGGAGAATTTTTCTCTGTTTGGGTTACAAAGTTGGGGTTTAATGGTTCTAAGGCAGCAAAAATATGCAGAGAGACACCAGAAATATTGGTATGTGTGTGCGCCCCTCCTCGCGTTACGTAATCCGGCGGGCTGGACAGAGTCACCGTCTCGTGGGCCAGGGGTGACTCAGGTTTAGTCCTGCACATGTAGATCCATTGCGACCACACACCTGAGATTTCTTCAATTAGGGAAACTTTGTGAAGTCGTCCAAGGGCTGAAAGTTCTTAAACAAACAAACAAACGAACAAAAAAACCTTCTCTGAAAACATATCATTAGAATAAAGGTCACCTTGTCTTCATTTTACTTTACTAGCAAAGGTCGGACTGTAGATGGACTTTACTTTAACTCCTCTGACACTGGCTACATGTTTCACTCAGTCCCTTCGCGCAGATTATTAATTCGTCGTCAAGACATTCTCAATATAAAAGCAAAGCAGAAACCCCCTCAGGGGTTCTTCATACATGCAGCAGGGAACGAAGCCTCTGCGGTGGTTAAAGCCGGCCCCAGAACCTTCCATACTCGGCGTGCGAAAGGCGAAACCCGCTTCTCCAGCCGGCGGGCCCGGGGTGGCCCTGAAGGCGCTTGACTAACGGGATGGGGTGGAAGGGTGTGCGGAGATGGCCGAGCTTAGGCCACAGGACGCCTGGGCCCCTCGAAAACCGGCGGCTGAGGCCTCGAGCCGCCCTGTAAAGAGCACCGTTCCCCTGGGCTGCCACCTGGGAGACCGTGTAGAGAGAAGGGGACAGGGCTTGGGGGGCACCCAGCTGTTCCAGGCCCCAGCTGACCTCCAGGCAGCGCAGAGCACAGACAAGCCTCCCTCACAACATAGTTACAGTCTGAATTCCTGACCACAAAAATCCGAGCTCTAATAATAAAACGGTTGTCGTCTTAAGCTAAACAAAGAAGCGCAAATAGGTTATTAATTTTCCCGTCACATGAATAATAGATGGAAGAGATATCGTGCGTCTACAGCCGCATGCTCCACTTCTCCCGCCCCTTCGTACCCCCCCCCCACGCTTACACAGACTTACGGCTTTGCCATTCTCATTCGGCAGCGAATGGAACCAACTACGCAGAGGATCCTGTTTTCGTAAAAATAAAAAAAAATAGTAGACAAACATAAACTGATGGAGCACGTCAGGGTGTTATCTGCGCACCGTAGGATGGTGGCGGCTTGGTCACTCGTGATAAACCGCAAAGCTGGTTTCACTGAATGGAAGGACAGTGGGAAGCAGGAGTGAGGCACTTCTATGAAAAGTATCTTCGCTGAACGAATAAGAGATGCCTCTCCTATGGCTATTTTTGAAACTGGAATATAGAGCTGCGGTCCTCAGCAGACACCTGACAACCACCGCGGTGCCAGGGGCTGATTGTTGTGCTCTCATAGTTCTACTTAATTAGTTGCTTTTTTACCTTATTAGACTTCACGTCCTGCCCCATCGGGTGTGGCTCAGCGGTTGAGCATCGACCCAGGATCCAGGCGATCGGGGTTCGATTCCCGGTCAGGGCACATGCCCGGGTTGCGGGCTCGATCAATGACTCTCTCATCATTGAGGTTTCTCTCTCTCTCTCCCTCTCTGTCCCTCTCTCTGAAATCAATAAAGATATATTTAAAAACAAAACAAAACGAAAAACGTCACGCCCTGCCCAAGTGCTGAGCAGGCTCTGAGGCCGGGCGGAGGCGCTGAGCTGTCTCGCTGCCTCGGGGACCCGCCGAGTGTGGTGGGTGGGAGACGGGAGGAGAGTGGAAACAGCCAAGTGCCCTCGGCTCGGAACCAGGGCACACCCTAGACACGAGTGGGGGGTCCTTACACACCCACAGACAAGGGAACACAAGACATCTTTTGGAGGTGATATGATGTTTCTTACTTTGATTGTGGTGATAGTTATATGGGTGTGTGAACTTGTCCAAATTCATCAAAATGTAGACTTTACATATATGCAAAGTTTTATATATCTCAAAAAAACTAGGGGGCGGGGGAATCTTCTCTTTGACACCAAACTTCAATATCTGTTGTCTACTCTGTCTCTACACAGATAGAAACTTTATTATCTGCACCCAAAATCTCAGCCCCTCCCCTGGGCAAACCCTGGCGCTGTGTGCCATGCCTTAGGACTCATGTTCTCTGCTCTTCTCTTTTGCCTAAGCCAGTGTGCTCTTTACTCATGGATCCCCAGACTCACACTCCGGTCTCCAAACTAACCAGTTTTCTGAATGTTTGGCTGCCTTTTCAGTTACCCCACGGGCAGAGTTAATGCTTAGTCAGTATACCCGTATGGATGGACCAGTGGTTGATAACTACCATCTGTTTTTATTGGTCCTCTGCTGTACTGGTTATTAAGTATTTTCAATAAAAACAGTAATGCTTCAGCAGCTAATATTTCACAATCTCTCTGCATCTTTCCCCTCCTATTATATTGTAAAATTCATATTCATCTGGGATAGGTAAATCACTAATATAATGTTCACTAAGATATGAGCAATCTATTAAACCGTGTTCTTTCTGGCCAGAGAGATACATTAGCAATAAGTTATTGGGGTGGGAATAGACTTCAGAGAAAATAATTAGGAGGGGAAGAGAGGCCAGAAAACCAATCATTATCTTTCTGTTCCTCATGTCTTGTGATATGTCTGACAAATCCTAAGCACTCAAGTGCTTGAATGAGTAAGTGAGTCATTACAGAGATGCATGAAGAAATAAATAAGACTGGCTCAAGATAACCTTTGTCTCAGGCATATCTGTGTCTGCAGATATACCAGGGATGATATTTCATTGTTCCATTGCTTCAGAGAAAGCCTCTTTATAGAAACTTTTCTGGCTCTAATTGTAATTCATATATTAACTACTATTTTTTACTTTCCTCCTACATTATTCCTTGTGAGAAATTTCCAAATGTTTCTGTTTATCTGGTCCTCTCTCATGACGATTTACTATTCAGTTAATTTGACCACATTAATACACACACACACACACACATGTATATATATGAAAGCACAATATAAGACATCACTAAAGATTGGATGAAATAGCCATTCTGTTCTCACAAAAATTTTCTCCGTCAAATATCAGTGGCAGATTTTTTTATTCTAAATTTTGCTGATGTCCTATGAACACCTGTGCTCCCAGGACCTCCCTGCACCATCTTTTTCTCTGGCTGATCTCATCCTTCCAGTGTGTGTTTATTTTTACATAGATTTCCATACCAATATGCCAAATGCCAAACCCACTATGGATATCCTGGGGTGCTCCATCATTTCAACCAGATAGCCCACTAGGAGGTATAACTAAATATTCCTATTCCACAAAAGAATTCTGCAGTGAGCTCCCAGAATAACAATACCTTCTGTCCAGCTCCCCACTTAATATTCACTATAAAACGTAATGCCGTGTAATAACATTATAAGGACTTGATAAAATGTCCTCAAATTAAAATTAAGAGAGATCTTAAAAGTTCTCATCACACACACACACACAATTGTAATTCTGTGAGGTGAAGGATGCTAACTCGACTTATTGTGGTGATCAATTTGCAATATAGACAAATATTGAACACTTATGCTGCACACCTGAAACTAATGTAATGTTATAAATTGATTATATCTCAATAAAAATTTAAATTAATGAGATCAGAATACTAAAATTGGAGTATTTAACAACATCGCTTCTAGAAATACTTTAAATTCAGAGACCCACAGACTGGATGAAATGGATGCTCTGTTTTTTCCAGCTTTATTGAGATATAATTGACATATAACGTTGTGTAAGTTTAAGGTATACAACGGGATTGTTTCATACGTGTATATATTGTGAAATGTTTACCACAATAACACATCCTATACCGGATATAATTACCATTTTTTGTTGTTGTCATGGTGAGAAAATAACAATTCTACTTGCATAGTAGCAACTTCCAAGTAGACAATACAGCCTCGTCAACCACACTCATCGTGCTGGACGAAGAGATCCCCAAACATTCGAGAATGAATGTGCTTTTGTCTGACACACGATAGAAGACTCAGTTATCTGAATCAATCCACCTATTCAGAGGCCTTGTGATTTTGTTTATAAATTAAGTAGGCAAGGTGAGATCATTAAAAATAGTCAATCAGATTTTTCTAAAGTTTACCCACAGATCATTTGGTATGTGAATTAATTCATCTCTATGTTTGCTAATTGCTTAACATTGACCCTTTTTGTTGATGAAATGTAAACACGCATGTCACCTAATTAATGAAGCCATTTCTCTTGTGAATACAGATATTTCTCTAAACCTTAGATCGATGTTTCTGTAGGCAAGCGTTCCGGGCATTTAAAGTTTTAGGCAGTGTTTTTCATTCTTAGTGTTAGTACATGAAATATTTTAGACGGTGTGCAATCGGCATTAACTGTGTTAGGATAAGAGTCTTCCAAATTTTAAGTTAATTCATAAGAATGTTATCAGTAGTCTGAGTACCTTGGCAGGACTGAGACGTAGCATTCTTTATATCCAGTTTGGAATAATTATGGACTGAAAAATTTAATGTGGTTCTGATTTTGTGGATGATATATCACTGGGGTCCCTTCAAAACTGCAGTAATGCAGGGCATGTGAAAAGCAAGGAATATAAGTGCCTTAACTTACGGCGATAATGAATACAACAGTTTGCTGAAGTAGCTGTAAATCAAATGTACTGTAGCTATAAAAAAAAAACAAAAACCATAATGCATTTGGATGGGATCCTATACTGATGCTTCCTTACAGAAGCTCTGAATACAAATGAGGGCGAGGCATCCATGTTTTCTTCAGGGAATGCTCTGCCCCTGAGCAAAAAAAAACCAAAAACATGATGATGTAGAGTCGTGTTTGGAAAACTGCTGAAGTTCAGCTTCGTCTGGTAAGAGGCAAAGCAGGGCAATTACATCTGGGACACAATCAAAATCAGTTCGAAGTAATAAGAAACCTGAAAGCCCAGAAAACAAATGACATTCCGGGCTACAGAATTGAAGAAATATATTTTCCAATTTCATGTTTATCATCTTTGACTGACTAAAGATTTTTCTAAAAATTAATGTGGCTATAACCTTAGGTTCAAGTCACATAATATTCAAGCCCTCTTTTAGCAGTAGGTTGGGCTGTAGGGTGGGGAGATGTAACATGAGGCAGGTACGCCAGCGTTTTCAGGCCTTTGTTCATAGCTTTCGCATACATTTCCTGCATGGTATTCAAGGAGAAACATAGTCATAAATCTACTTACTGACTTTTCCTTCGGGAAGGTATATAATTGAGAGGCAAAAATCAATCCATCACAAAAGAAAGCAAAGTAGCAGAAATTAGATTTCAGTAAAATTAAATCAGATAGAATTTGTTATGATATGCTGTGATCCAGTGGAACAAGATGCTTTCTTGTTTGGGTTGAAAAGATATTAATTATAATTGATAAAAAATTAAGCTCAACATGTTGCCATTCACATTGTGTTTTTAAAATAATAAAAACTGTGGAGCAAAGATACATACTCAGGAAATAAGAGAACTAATGTAATTGCATGAAAATGAACATTCAATTTTTATCTGAGGTCATTAGTGCCCAGATAGGTGAAACATGAAGGAGAACTATCTGAGAAAGCCTGAACTGGCTTAAGCAGGAGAGAGCACTGGACTCATATCAGTTAATAAGTCAATATTGTAGCTGGAAAAACAATGGTAGGTGTTAAACAGATTATCATATGGCAGAATGCAGGTCCTACTTCACGGCCCTGGGGAAATCACCCATATAGATAGGATTCTGGGATAATTCTAAGGTATCTTCAGAAGCCATGTATGTGTTTTGCTACCTTTTTGGATGATGGCAGTCATCGAAATCATTTCAACCAACAAGCATTTATTGAATGCCTGCTCTACACCAGGCATTGCAGGAAACAATGGGATACAACAGGAATCAAGATATAAATGATCTCTGCCCTTCAGAGTTTATAGTTTAGTGGAGGGATACCCATGAAAAGAAATAACATAGTATGATACGTACAATAAGAGTACAGAAGCTGATGGATACTTTACCTACTAGTCTTAGGAATGGAAGGGGGTCTGGTCAATAATCTTGCCGATAGTGCTTTAAATCATTCGCTTTGTCAGCCTCTACATAAAGCTTGATATGAATACCATGTCTATGATTCTTTGTGTGTCAGTTAGTTTTTGCTATGTAACATAGCACCTCAAGATTTAGGAACTTAAAACAACCACCATTTATTTGCTCCCAAGTCTAAGGGTCAACTATGTTGGTGTGATCTTGGGCATCTTGGCTCAATGTTACTGTCAACATTCAGCTTGTCTAGGGCCAAGCCTTCTGGGGTGACCTTATTTACATGGGTGGACCTTCAGAGAGGTTTGCTGGCATGTCTAGAATGACTAGTCCCCCATCTTCTAATGGGCTAGCTAGGACTTGTTCATATGGTGGCCTAAGGGTTCTCAATAGCAAGAGAGGGCCAAGGCCAAATTTGTAGGAACTATTCAAGTCTCAGCTTTATCAAATTTGCTAATGCCCCATTGGACAAAGCAAGCCATATGGCCCAGCCCAGATCCAAAAGGTAGGGAAATGGAATCCTTCAGTTGATGGGTGGAACTGGAAATATGCTCTATCACACTTTGTTAAAAGAGAGAATAACTTTGCAGTCAGGACACTGTTTTCTTGATGAAACATTTCAACTTCCCTTGAATTTAGGATGAAGTTGAAATTATTAACACTGAATTAAAATATTCTCTTGTTAGCTCCCCTTGACCCTGTTCTCTACCACCCCCTAGTAGTAAAACTTTAACCAGGGAGTGATGTAAACTGTCCTTTCAACGCTTGCTGCCAATGAGGTTTGTTCATCCTTCAAGGCTTAGCACAAGCTCTACTTTATGTTCAGGTTTTTCTTGTAGTTCTGAATAAGCACAGCTCTGTGGCTCTAGCCCAAAGTGCTTCTATCCAAATTGTTGTCAAGGGAGTTGTCTGCTATCGATTTTCCTAAACTCAGACATATTATTGTTGCTTTTAATCTTAAATTCACTAGAATTTTATTTAACCACTTCTTGAATGTTTACTTTTCTCCACCACTAGAAACAGGCCCCTTGAGAACTAGAGCTATTTCTTCAATGCTTTGTCCCTCCGTAGGTTGTCCTTAAGTGCATATCAAATTGAAGCATTCTTCCGCTTAAAAAATTATACAGTACATGTAATTTTTCATGATTTTATTTATAAAAATATGGAAAAAGACATACTCATTAACTTTTGATTTATCTCAAAATGACTTACCATTTCCCTTAATATTTTGATTTCGACTAAGGAGCCCAAGACAATTAGTATAATAGATTAGGGATCTTTAAAAAGTAGAGAATGGCCCTAGCTGGTTTGGCTCAGAGTGCCAGCGTGGGGACTGAAGGGTCAGATTCTGGCCAAGGGCATGTACCTTGGTTGCAGGCTTGAGCCCCAGCCCTGGACCAGCCATGTGTGGGAGGCAACCAATTGCTGTCTCTCTCACATCAATGTTTCCCTCTCTCTCTCCCCCTCCCTCCCCCTTCCACTCTCTCTGAAAAGCAGTGGAAAAAATATCCTCCGGTGAGGATTTAAAAAGAAAAGCTAGAGAATGGAAATTGACAAAGTGTAGGAATTGGCCAGATGGTAACAGATAGGGAATCAGTCACCGATGAGATATTTCCAATAAACACCCTCAGTGAATGTGCCATTTTGTTCCTTGTAAAACCTTTGCTCTGCTCACTTAGGACATCTGCTGAGAATCTAGGGCAGGGCTATGCTACATATTCACCAAAGCAGATGCAGAGCATCCGAAGCAAAACAAAAGGTCAAGCAATAGCCCTCTGCAAAGAAGTATGAACTTTCCCCCATGCGGGTATAAATTTTCTAACTTTTTAATTGCAAACTTGCCTAAAGATATTAATAAGAAGCCAGGAAGTCTGGTTGGAAGGGACAAATTAGCCAATTAGCTTCACGCTTTGTGTATCAAATACCAAGCATATGGATGTTTGGAAACATTTGAATCCTTGGAAAATGGCTTTGCTTTACATCAGCATGCCCGGCATTGAATAGGCACAGCATTTATATCTCGTTTTCTGTGTTTTGATAAAGATATATTCTCTCTCTCCATTTGAGTAAAGAATTCTGAACTAGAAAGCTGGCGACCTATAGGCTTAATCCAGGCTCTTCCACATAATTAGCTACATGACCTCTCTAAGCCTTTATTGCCTCATCTATAAAAGAGAGATATTAATGCCCACCCTCGCTAATTTATAGAGTAATGATACCGTCAAATAATACACACAAAGTATCTTATAACTGGGAAAACAGTAGGGGGACTTGCATTACTGGAGTGTTACAGCATAATATCTAAGTGCTGTCCCCCACCCCCTCAAATCTCTCATTCATTACCTAGGCCGCAATCGTCCAATGATTGGCTAGGGAACCTTTAGCAAGTCGGTCACCTCCCTGGCTCATGTTTTCCTCATCATGTAAATGAGGGAGCCTTACCAGAGGATATTAAGGGCCTTCCTATGCTTCAAACTTGTGAAAAAATAATATAAGTTTTAAGAATCTATTATGAGCTGTTGCTTGGAAAAAAATTAGGAAATAATGTGAACTTTCTCTTTTTAAATAATGGCCATGTGCAATATTAGATTAAAACATTAGATTTACAGATTAATTATTTACTTAATTGTTGATTAAATATTTACATCATATGATTAGATTTGAGATTATATTACAAACAACCTCCTTTATTATCTAGCTATTGAATATGTGTATATATTTTTAAATGGTCTCAAATTATTTGATAACTTCTCCGATTGAGAGGCAGGGTCTATATCCACTCCCCTTGAAAAGGAATGACTCCCTACTACAAAATAATATTGAATGTAAACTGTAATTAAAAACTAAAATTTAGCCTGGCTGGCATGGCTTAGTGGTTGGGCATCGACCCATGAACCAGGAGGAGGTCATGGTTCGATTCCCAGTCAGGGCATATGCCCAGGTTTCAGGCTCCATCCCCAGTTGGGGGTGTGCAGGAAGCAGCCGATCAATGACTCACTCTCATGAACGATGTTTCTATCTCTCTCTCTCCCTCTCCCTCCCTCTCAAAAATCAATAAGAACATATTTTTTAAAAACTTAAAATTAAAAAAAATAAAATAAGAAAAGAAAGAAATTGAATGACTCCTTCAACCTGTAGACTATGGAAGTGATGCTACATAACCTCAAAGGCTGGGTCATCAAAGGCCACACTACTTCTGCTTAGATCTTCTGAAATGCTTACTCTCTGGATATTCCCTTTCAGGACCCTCCCCAGAAATCAGCGTCCATGCTGTGGAAAGTCCAAACCTCAGATCCACCAACCTTTCTGGTTCTCTCTTGTTTGTCATGCTCTAGATACGCTGGCTCCCTTTGGTCTTATGTCTATGAAAAGGTTTTCCTGTCTGAGGGGCTTTGTACTTGCTTTGCCCTCTGCCCAGGGCCTTTTTCTACCCTATATATTCCTTCCATTTATCCCTCATTATGTATGTTTGATGATCCAGCTACATGGCCACTCCTAAAAGAGATGGTTCCCTAATCATCTTACCCAAAGTAACCTCCCTACACACCATCAGGAGTGTTTTCCATGGTCTAAAAATTATCTTATTTATCTGTCTGTGCATTTATTATTCATCTTACTCTTATAACATTTACCATATGAGCAGGAACTTTTTGCCAACTTGTTCACAGGTATATACACAGCACCTAAAACATGCCTAGTCATTAACAAATGTAATGTGCACTGCTTAAATCAGTGCAATCTTTCATTCACTCACTCCTCCACCAAGGTGATCTTTTGAATGGGGTGTTTTACATTTGGTAGCAGTAATGACATCCCTTTAAAGACTGTTCTGGGTGTTAATAGACTTTTTAAAATATATATATCTTTATTGATTTCAGAGAGAGGAAGGGAGAGGGAGAGAGAGAAATAGAAACATCAATGATGAGAGAGTCGTTGATCAGTTGCCTCCCACACGCCCCTCCCCCCACCACCAGGGATCAAGTCCGAAACCTGGGCATGTGCTCCGACTAAGAATTGAACCACAACCTCCTGGATCATAGGTCGATACTCAACCAGTAAGCCACACCAGCCGGGCAAGACTTTTATTCACATCTTTCTGTCTCATTCAGGTAGAAAGACTGATATTTAGAAATGAATTTTCACTGTTTGAGACATCAAAAGGTAACTGTTAAAATATGGTTTTCTCACATCAAGTCACCTGTGTCTAGTTCGATCTCTATCATTAACCTTCCATCCTAAAAAAGCTGTTTCAAAGACTTCCTTTGAATGCTCACATTTGAGAAATGCCAGAAGACAAATATTTATACCATAAAATAAGTGGAAATGTCATTTTTAATATGTTCCAAGTGCTTGGCACTTACACTGATTGGGCCTAATCGTATTGTCTGGTGAGATTTCCTCTCCAGAGAGAACTAATTGGAATGACATAGTTTTAACAGTGAATTCTGGGTGAGATAATCAGACATTTCCTGTCTGAATGAATGGGTTTTGTGTCAAATGTAGAGTTGAAACATTATGGGTAGTTTCCAGATTTATATATCTTGAACAGAATTAGTTCCTTTTTTTCTTCACAGTTTCCATTCTTTTTGAAAGTCATTATTTCTTTCCCTTGCTCCAAACATTTCAGTATTCTCGCTACCAAAAGGGACATGTTCAGAGTCCCTATCCTAAAGAACGTGAATGACACCTTATGTGTTTGTTTCTCATTTCTATACTTTGCTGGTTACATCTCCTTTTCTGGATGTCTTTATTAATCTTTTGAATTTGAAGTTGGGCTCCGTGACCTCTTAGCTTTGGAATGTGTATCCACTGACGTTTACGTAAGCATTGCACAAAAGTTTGCAAATTAACATTTTTCTCTTCTTAGACCCTGTAAATATCTAGTCAACAATTCTGTGCTCACCTGGCTTTAGGGAAGGGTAAATGTGAGAAATACAGAATATACTCTCAAATTCTGTGGGTAAATATTCTTGCAGATGGAAACAGTGCTGACAAACGTTTCCTGATGAGTAGTTTGCTTACTTTCTGCAACCATGACTATAACTAGCCAGGAAGTAGGTGCCACCGAGGGACTTAAAGTTGCTTCCAACCCTTCCCTGTCCTTATTGGAGATCCTCATGAGCCTCAGCAAAGGGTGGATCCACTTAACACTGCCCTTTTTTCTGGGCTGTGATTGCAATTAGCTTGGACATCGACATTGCAAGTAGGTGAGAGCTAATGGTTGCCTGGTATAAACACTCCTAAGATAGGCTAAAATGGACAGCTTTCATGTCATCAGCTCCATGCAACAGCCACCTTGTGGGGCGGTGGCGTGACACTTACCACAAAGCTGCAGTAGAGAGGCCAACTCATGAATATCGATGGTTGTTGACTTAGTAAGTCAAATTGTGTATTTCCTTGCTGAGCATCATATCATGAAAAGTCAAAAGCATCAAAGAAGACTGAAACTAATAAGAATCTTAATTCATCCATCTCTAAGTATGTTTGATTCCAGAAACATGGACCGATCATTTCTCAAAAGGTACACCCCAGCCCCTCAAAATGGGAGTCTATCACTCTGTTTCAGGAAATTCTCTCTCTGTGGAAATGAGAGAAGGTGCTATTTACCTTCTTTAAAAAAAAACACAAAAAAACACACACAGATGTCTATCAGAGCATCCTCAAAGGACTGAATGTGACACCTGACACTGAAAAAGTAGTAAATTCCACACAAAAGACTAGAACATCCCTGCTCTGAACAGGGCAGAGAAGCTCTGTTTCTTTCCATGTTTAATGTATTATTTGTGTTCTACGGGTTGAGAAAGTTCTGGGCCTAGAGAAGAGTCAGAATTCTTCCTTTGTTATCATCAATTTGGAGAAGTTGGGCAAGTCACTTTGTTTTTCTAAGCCTCAGTTTCCTCATCAGTAAAATGAAAGAATTAAACTCAATTTTTTTCTGAAGTCTTTTACACCTCTTACGTCTTTTAAAAAGTGACTCCTCTGGAATTTCTAGGTAAAACAAAACCAGAAAAACACAACATTCAAGAAGCCAGGGGAATAGTAAAGGAAAGTTCTAGAACAATGACTAAAAAGGTTCTAGAGAAAATCCTAATTCAGGTTGGAGCAGGTGACAGGAGGTATCTCTAAGAGGCTCTCCAGGCAAACTACCAAGGAATGCTCTGAGCAAAAAACTCATTGATAAAAATTGGACACAGCTATTGAAACATGGAGGGGGAACAGTAATAGGTACCTCAAAAGAAAGCAAATGGAAAAAGTAGCGTAAAAAATGTTAACCAAGAAAGGAAATGTGTCTATAGCATGCTCTTTTGCTGAACAGAAAAACAACAGCCATAATAATACAGCGACTGGTTTCTGATATAGCACAAAAAGCTATCAGGTAACTATATTGCAAAAATAGGAAAGGGAATTCAGGATGGAGGTACGTAAAGGAGCTAAATGTGCAGCCACATTTTCACAAATAAACTGTAAGTTCTGGATAATGTCAAATTGATATCTGAAACTAATAAATCAAGAAGTTCTAGGACAGGCACATTATTTAGAATAAAATAAGGTAAATGCAAGAAGAAACAGGAAAATTAAACTCACAAAAAGAATGAAAATCACTCAGCTTGAGAGAGTAGAGTTGTGGAGTAGGGTAGGGAAATATTACAATTTGTTACAAGCCTTTTAAAATGATTTGTCTTTTTGACCATGTATATGATTTACTCTAAAAAGAAAGATTTAATCTGCAAGTATATGAAAGCTTCTCTCTGTTTCAGCTATGAATCCAAGTCCGAGAGCCATTAACAAACTAAGCATCAATTATGGAATCTGATGTTTCCAGGAGCAAATATGTTAAAACATTAGCCCCTCAAGGTTTTCTCATTACTCCTTTCACAGCCAGGTCCCATCCTCATTAGGCCCTTTCACCCACTCTGATCTCACGGTCAGAATTCCCTTGCCTTCCTCTCCTTTTATGCTTATTTGAAATCTTTCTACATTTTACAGTACAGCTAAAATATCTCATTTATAAAGTGTTTTTGCTTTTACCCCCATTTTATACAGTAGTCTCCCCTTATCTGCTGTATTATTTTCCACAGTTTCAGTTACCTGCGGTCAACTGTGGTCCAAAAATACTAAATAGAAAATTTCAGATATAAACAGTAAGTTCTAGATGGTGCTTCATTCTGAGTAGCATGATGAAATCTCATGCCTTCCCACTCCACCCTGCCTAAGAAATGAATACTTTGTCCCAAGTATCCACACTTTAGTCACTTAGCTCCCCACCCTTTAGTCACTTAGTAGCCTTCTCAGTTCTCAGATATTTTGAGAGAGAGAGAGAAAGGAGAGCGATGACAGTCACATAATTCTCATTACAGAATATTGTTAGAATTGTTTTATTATTAGTTATTGTTATTCTTCAATTGTGCCTATTTTAATTTTATTTTTAATTGATTCTAGAGAAAGGAAGGGAGAGAGAAAGAAAGAGAGAAACATCGATGTGAGAGAAAAACATTGATTGGCTGTCTCCCGGATGTGCCCCCACCAGGAATCAAAGCTGCAAGCAACCTGGGTATGTGCCCTGACCAGGAATTGAACCTGCCACCTCTTGGTGCATGGAAGGACTCTCCAACCAGCTGAGCCACACAGGCTAGGACCACTGTGTCTAGTTTATAAACTAAACTTTATTGTACATATGCATGTATAGAAAATAAACAGTCATGTGGGGGGTTGGCACCATCCATAGTTTCCAGCATCCACCAGGGGTCTAAGTATGTATGGCCCTCGGATAAGGTGGGATGGCTGTACTTTTAATAACATTGGTGTGACGCAGTGAAATTTCCAGAGCTTCACATTATTCCATTTATTCTTCATTTGGCTATACATTTGTTAATGTAACACATTTAATGAGGTTCTCTCCTAAGTCAGTTACCTTGACAAGAACTGGTGTTAAAAATGTAAACGAGATAGACAGGCTTACTGGTCTCTTGGAGCTTCATGTTTTCTGGGGGAAGCAAACCAACATAGAAGGTTGGTGTTAAGGATGTCTACTCTGTGGCTATTCAACATTATGAATGAAATGGGGAGAAGTGAAGCACAATTTCTAGTTTAGATGTTGAAATTTTTTCTTCAAATCTCACTGTTTCTGTAATGAAGTTGGTTCGGCTTAAAATATATAATAAATCAAAAATTCAGCCATAACAGCATGATTTATTAATCTCATTTCCTTACATAGAATAAAGTAGCTGACTCGGTCGGTCTTCCTCTCTCCTGCTCTTTTCATTTCCCTCCTACCTTAAAACAACTCAATTACCCAACAGCAGGAAGCTGCCTCACTGCCTGGGCTCTGGCCTGCAGAAATGGGTTGGGGGTAGGTGCACTGTTCATGTACACGGCTTATGCACAGACTGGGGCTTCTGTGATCAATTTTATTTCCAGCCCCCTGTGCTGGTTCCCTGTTGGTGTTTCGGTTTCCTTTCAGTGGAAAGGAAAGATGGTAACCTTGCCATACTTCAGGAAGGATTCCTGGTACCACTTTCACTGTAATGGGCATCAGTCCTAAAAGAAAATATGTTTGAATCCGTGAGCTGGGTCTCAAACCCAGGTCTTCTCACTCCAAAACCTGGCTGATTCCATTCATTCATTCATGCAACCACATTATCTCACTCATTGAACCCCAATGGATTACTAGTGTTTAAGAACAGTGAAAAGACCTTCATTTATTTTTCTATCTTCAGGGCAAACAGTACAATGTCCTGCACATATAGTTGCTTAACAGATGTCTGTTGAAGTGAAATATCCACTACAGTTTTTCTGTGAAAGTACTATCTCTGAAATTGAAACAACTATTTCTAGCTATTCCATTGTTACTTAAATGCATTTTTCTCAAAAATCATTCATACCGTCTCTAAAAAGACTGAAATTTCTACAAGTCATGCTCCCTATGCCAGAGCCACAAGAGGTATAAGTCTGAAAGCAAGAAAAATAGTTTTAAAGATTCCTTTGGTTCTCTAAGGTTTACAGGAGAATGAGACATAATTATTTATCATGAGATATCCAAGTAAGCATTGGTTTCTCTATAGCAGATGAGACACAAACCCATGCAAGATTGCCCAGTAAGCTCAAACCAACGGAACAGAACATCCCACGCTAACAGAAAGCCATGGAGGTGTGCCCAAACTTGACAAATAAGAAAATACTTTACAGAGTAAAAATCTAAAATCCTAGTGAAAGACTACTGGTTGGGGGAAAAGGGTGATATTAAGAAATAAAAATATACAATGAATACTTTGTCTCCAGTTTCAAATTCAGTCATCCATTCATTCAACAAATATGTACTGAGTGCCTACTACAGAGAATGTGTAGTGTTGACGCTTTCAATATATTGCTCATGGTAAGAAAGCATATAACTTGGGGGGGGGGGCATATTGAGAAACCTACAAAGGAAAGGACATCCTATTAAGTCAAAATAGTTACCTAAACCTGAGTATAATATTTAATTTTCTGATTTTAATTAATGGTTGAATCTTCTTTACAGCTTTGTTGAGTATAACTGGCATCCAAATCTGCACAAATTTGACGTGTACAATACAAAAAGTTTTGGCTTATGTCTGCTTCCCTAAAACCAGCGCTATAATCCAGAATTCACTGGTGATGTCTCTGGGTCTAGAGCGTTCATGCTCTGAAGGTTTTTGAGTTTAAATTCCATTTCAAATATATATATTCAAGTTGTCTACACTTTGCCAGCTTTACTGAGGTATAATTGACAAAAATTTGTATGTATTTAAACTGCATAATGTAATGATTTGCTATACATATTACATTGTGGAATAATTTCCACAATCAAGTTAATTAACATATCCAATACCTCACAGTTACTTTTTTTCATCAGAATGTTTAAGATCAACTCTCAGCAAATTTCAGTTACGTGAAAGTGTTATTAATTATAGTCACCATGCTGCACATTAGATCTTCAGAACTTATTCACCCTGTAACTGAAAGTTTGTGCTCTGCCCAACATCTCATTTCCCCCACTCTCAGTCTAGGCCCTGGCAACCACCACTCTAATCTGTGTTTCTCTGATTCAACTTTTCTTTCTTTTTTTTCCTGAGGTTCTGCATATAGGTGCTACTGCACAATATTTGTATTTCTCTATCTGGCTTATTTCACATAACAGAATGTCCGCCAGGCTTTTTTGTGTCTTTCAAGGAATTTTCCCATTCCTCTAATTGTCAAATGTATTGACAAAGTTGTTTATTATATTTCCCTAGTACTCTTATATGTACAGAATCTGTGTAGTGATGGTACCCTTCTCATCTCAAATATTTGATAACCTGTTTTTCTCTCATTTTCCCCCAACCCATCTAACTAGGGGTGTTTATAAATGTTATTTGTCTTCTCAAAGAAATCCTTTCAATTTTATTGATTTTTTTCTCTGTTTGCTTTATTTTGGGCTACATTGATTTCTGTTTAAATTTCCTTTCTACTGCTGACTTTGAGTTTAATTTTCCCAACATTTCTGGTTTCTTAAGATGGAGCTCAGGTCATTTAAAAACCTTCCTTTTTTTTTTCTTCTAATAAAGGCATTTAGAGCCATAAATTCCTTTTTTATTTACTTTATTTACATCTCACAAATTCTGATGTCTCCACTTTCATCCACTTCAAAATTCTTTAATTTCCCTTTGATTTCCTCTTTGACCCATGGGTGACTTAGAAATGTGCTATTTAGTTTCCAAATATTTGTGCATTTTCCCAATATATTTTGGTTACTGGTTTTTATGGTTATTGAACATGCTCTGCATGAGTTAAATCCTTTTAAACGATTGAGATGCATTTTTGAGGCTCCAATTATGGTTCCTTTTGGTATATGTTCCAAGTGCCCTTGAAAATAATGTATATTCCACTTCCACTGTGTGGAGGGTTTACGTTTATGTTTTTATACTTTATAGGTTTCATCTTGGATAGTTATTCTATTGATATTTCTTCACATTTATTACTCTTTTATCTACGTGTTTAATATACTAATAACACCTTCCAATAGATTTTTTTCACTTCAACCATTTAGTTTTCATTTCTAGAAGTTTTATTAGGCTTCTTTTTATATCTTTCATGCCCCTATTGAACAAGCTCAATCTTTCTTTAACCTTTTTGAACATATAAAATTATAAAAATTATAAAAATTATTTCATTATCTTGGTCTCCTAACTCTGTCACCTGTGTCATTTCTATACACGCTTCTACTGAAAGAATGTTTTTATCGCGTGCCTTATTTTCCTTCTCTTTTGCGGGCCTGGGTATTTACGACTGGAAGACAAACCTTGCGATTTTCACCTTTCTTTTTTTTTTTTAACTGTCTTCTTGCTTCTTACTTTGTCACCAGCCAGGTCTGTTGTCCTCTGTCCTCCAGCTCTGCTTCCTCAGAGTGTTTCCTTTCCCATTCAGACTTCTTACAACGTCCCCTCTGCATCACCCTCGCTGGGTAGACCCCTTCATTTTGATCCCCCTCCCAGCTGCTTGGGTCACTTTACAATTCACACGCTGGAGTGGCCAAGGCCTGGAGTGCCACTGACCTGACTCACCCCTTGGCCACACCAGAGTGGACAGTGCAGCCCATGAGCTGGCCGCCCAGGGATCAAGCCTGGAAACATGTCACCTTGGAGACACGGTCTTCTAGGTCACCTCCTAGTGACCCTAAATATACCAGGGTGTAGCCTGCTTTAAACGGCGCTGTGAGCCTAGCAAGCGCTGTGACCCACAAATCTGGTACAGGTCAGAAAAAGCAAATAGAGGGCAGAAGCAGAAGCGATGGGCAGAATTTACAAGGAGATAGATTTTGATTGACCAGAATAGCCGTCTGAAAAAAGGACTGTTTGTAGAGAGTCGGCCCACAGACCGAAGGGTCCCAGGTTCGATTCTGGCCAAGGGACCTATCCTGGTTGCAGGCCGAAACCCCAGCCCCAGTTGGGGCGCGTGCAGGAGGCACCCAGTCGATGTGTCTGTCTCTCATCGGTGTTTCTCTCTGTCCTCTCCCCTTTCCACTCTCCAAAAAGCAATAAAATTTTTATTTTTTTTTTTAAAGAAAGCACTATTTGGGATGTTTTTCTAGAGATCCAAGCACGGCATAGGGTGGGATCTTTAGGTTTTAGAATCATCCTAAACCATTGCAATATTATTCAGCTTTCATAGAATAAATTTAAATGTTGGCATTACTTCAAAGACCATAATTTGGCATGTAAGTGCAAACAAATAAAATAAATAAGTAAAAAATTTAAAAGGACAGGAGATTCCAGTCACCATTTCTTTCTACCTTGTCAAGGCTAATAATTCAATATGATCACAGGACAGGATGAATCAATTCCAGATGTTTTTCGAATAGCAAAAATTGTCTCAGAATTGTCCTTCTGAAACTTAAATATGACAAACTAATTTTTTTTTTTACCCTGACAGCCTTTCTTCTAACTAGAAAAATGGACAGAAATGCATCTGATAGCAGTTGCCGCCTCAATGGCTTTTACCCCCTGTTCTCTAGAAGGCATCCTGCTTTTATCAGTGGCATTTTCTTTTCACAATTCTAATTGTCAGTCAGTCAGCATCTACCTTCACCAAATGTCTAAAATAGTAGATAAAGGGAAAAGGTCTCATGAAATAGGGCAGCATCCTCTCAAAGGCATAATATTATGATCTGTGAGATTAGTCATGAAACCAAATCTTTAGACTTTGAAGCCTAAACAAAACAGAAGAAAATTCTTGAATATTTATATCAAAATATCCCAGGTGATCCCATCCCATTTGAGACTTTTTAAATGCAAAAGCTGTTCAAAAGTTGTCCAATAGGGAGAGATAACAAAACTGCAAAACAAAAACAACAACAACAAAACCTTCTTGCAGAATAAGAATTTTAAAACCATCTAATGGAGCATATCTTCAGGCAAATGTTTGCAGAAATCCTCTTACACTGAAAGAATAATTAAAATTAAAAAAAAAAAAATGAGTCTACATAGATGTACCTACTCCCCTAGAAGAGCAAATGTAATATCCAGGCATTGACAGATCATTAAATTAAAAGCAATTTTGATAGTTAACTATCCAGAAACAGAAATCTAAATTGGAAGCACAACTGTAATCACTCTACGGAAAAATCTGCAGTTTTACACACTGACGATGGAGTAAAATCCGTGCATTAAATTCAGACTGTTACCTCTAGTGGATATTCAGGCGTCATTAGATTTCAGGGCATATTTTTGTCACCTTGCATTCAATAGAGGGCTATGCATTTATTTCACAGAATTGATTTCAATGGATACAGTTTTAACTCTGGTTGTTGCTTTTAAAATTATCTAGTCATTTACTAACTTCCCATTGAGAAAGTAAATTGTAAACACTTTTGTTGTCCCCACAAAGTGTTTTGACTTAAAGAGGATAACTGTTTATCCCTTTTAAAACACCGTATATTATTACATTAATTTGCTTATCCATACACAGACATCATTGCTCTTCCTTCGTCTCTTAAAACGTTTTCAGGGTAGCAACAACAGGAAAATTCGTAAGGACAAACAAAACAAAAGACAGAATTTGTAAAAGGCCAATAACTGTGGGAAATTGTTCCTATGAACATTATAAAAATAATATCCATTAAGAAAAAATCTTAAAAATATATCTTTATTAATTTCAGTGAGAAGAAGGGAGAAGGAGAGAAAGAAATATCAATGATGAGAGAGTCATTGATCGGCTGCCTCCTGCACACCCCCTACTGGGGATCGAACCCGCAACCCAGGCATGTGCCCTGACCTGGCATCGAACCGTGATCTCCCGGATCCTAGGTTGATGCTCAACCTCTAGGCCATGCCCTGCTGGGCCCATTAAATTTTTTAATGAGAGACATGCACCCCTTTTCCCAGCGCTTAGTATTGTTTAAGCCTGTGTCGATGATCATTTCAGTTTCTCAGTCTTGCTCCCACTTACATGCAAACACCAGCGGCACTGCCAGCATCTTCAGCATCATAAGTTGCTCTTCATTGTCACTCAGAGCTTCTGGCTTGTTCTCAGTTTTAATAAGGGGTCAGAGACGTAGCAGCTGGGAGAGTGCTGCGAACGTATACTTTTCTAATAGGTAGTAATATGCCTCAGAGAAATGTAAAATGAACACATGTCAAAGATATTATTTAACTCATTAGCTAATGAAGCAATGTTAAAACTAGTTCAGCTGAGAATTTTAGGAGCTAGTGATAAAATATTTAATAAAAGAATATTAGGATAAAATCGCTGGAGGAGATACAAAAGTGGTTCATGTACAATAGGTTAAAACACCGTACCCTTTGTGGTTATCTATTCTACTGGAAAGAAATTATTTGCCTCTCCACCCAACATTAATCTACAAGTTTATCTCTGCCTCTTCAGAGTTGTAAAATAGTCTAGTCAATAAAGAGTCAATCAAAAGGACAAACTCAGCCCGGCGAGCATGGCTCAGCAGTTAAGCTTTGACCTATGAACCAGGAGGTCACCGCCCAATTCCCGGTCAGGCCGCATGCCAGGGTTGTGGGCTCGATCCCCAGCAGGGGGCGTGCAGGAGGCAGCCATCAATGACTCGCTCATCATTGATGTTTCTACCTCCCTCTCCCTTCCTATTTCTGAAATCAATGAAAACATTTCAGAGGGAAGGCAGGGGTGGAGGAATGGGTGGGTAGACATTAATCAAAGAGCTTATATGCATATATTCCTAACCTATGGACATAGACAATGGTGTGGAGAAGGCGGGGCGGGGGCCAAGGGCAGATGCTGGGTAGAGGGAATCAGTGGAGGGGAAAAGGGGGACATCTGTAATACTTTCAAAATAAAGATAAATTTTTAAAAAGCATATTTTAAAAAAGGAGGTAGTTGTATACAATTATTTTAATACCCGTCTCTCCTATTTTTTTTTTTTTTTAAAAAAGACAAACTCAACACTGCATTAAAAGAACCCCCAATAATCCCTTTTGTCATTTCCAACTTTTCATAATATTTTTATAGTAACTTGCACATAGCTGGCATTTATTAAATATATGTGGAATTGGATCAATGGAGACCAGGTAGATCTGGAGTTTTTCATACCGTACTATTGGACAATCGCTGGTTAAAAAAAGTTATGATTAAAGGCCTTAGGATTGTTGTCAAGCAAGGATCCAGTAGACAAATAGCAAGATGATGGAGGTCAGGGGACGCAGAATGAAAGTGTAACTGCCTCCTGAGCAAAGCTGGGAAAAGAGTCTTGGGTAACATAAATATCATCGCTCCTGTGATGTCTTGCAAACATGAAAGATCTGAAGGTATTTTGTAGGCTTCTGAGATTAGAAAGTGCTGTTTGCTCTTATCCTGTCGAGAATACTCCTATATATGAAGCCTCCTATAGAGTGTGGCTGCTTTTTAAGTCACATGTTGCGAGACAAAATTGATCAAAATTCAAATTTGAGCACGGTTGCCTCAAAAATTGTGTTTGGATTTCTTTTCTGTTGAGACCATTTATCTTTTATTCCTTCTAATGCTTGAATTCTGAAATTTGGACCCCAAAACTTAATTTACCTTCCCCAAGTCATCTTTACAGTCTGCTCTTTAAAATCAGTCATGGTACCAACTGTAAAGATGAGTTGGATCTCTTGCAGTGAGAACCCTATCACTGGGGGTATATGAAGTATTAATGGGTGTGCATTAGTAAGTATGACAGATTCATTTTCAATGCAGTGACAAGCTCGGATATAGTAATCAGCCATGTAAAACACATTCTCAAGGTCAGGAGGGTCTCTTTGCTTTATTATAGAGATTCCCCATCTCCTGCAGTTGGTGGACAAACAAAGCTGAAGATTAGGCATAGGGTGTTATTATAAGAATGGCAGAACCTCAGAGAAGCCTGAATTGTCAGCCTTGGTAAATCTCCTATACTAAAGTCAGGGCCCTGATAGGGAAGGGTTAGGGTATTGGTATTGGGATAGAGTTATACGGGTAGAGGCATTTAAACTTGACTCCCCTAATTACTCTGATACTTCTGTATCTGCAGAAGCGACCCAACCCCTTTTCTTGGTAGATAAAGCCCTCACCCCTTGCGAAGAGATTATACAGGAGTCTCAAGCGGGACAGGTGCCTTATAACGTGAAGCTTACTAACCTCCGGTTGCCCCCGCCTCCCATCCTGGTTACTAGACTCATAACTAGAGTCAGATCTCAGCAGCATCTGGGTCAGGCTCAAGGATAAGAGTAAATCTAACCACGTGAACTTCGAGACCTGCTAATATACTGTCAGGAACCGAGAGGTTATATCCAGGAGTGGACTTTGAGAGTGATGAATCAAAGAGGTTAAAAATATATATCTGGACAAAGAAGAGTTTGTTAATGTGGGACCACCATTGTGACACAGAACTTAACACCCTGGCAAGGGCCCCGGGAGAGGGTTCTAATGTGCTGCTGGGATGGCTCCAGGAAGCCTGGAGAGAGGAGACGTACAGATGCTGGAACGGCCACAGCAGCCCATGAAGGAAAAGATGGGCAGGCTCAGAAAGTGAGCCTGTTAAAATAAAGCCACTATATGAGAGCAACGAAGAAACCACCACCAGCTAATGACACTTCTCAGAAGGGTCCAGAGCACATTCAATTTGTTTACAAAAGCGATGCACTAAGGAGAGGGGGCCGGCATCATTTAGAGGCCTGGGGTGGCTGGGCTATGCGGCAGTACTGACCGCTGGACATCCTGGTACAAACCGGGCTCTCTGACAGCAATGGGTGTGACGAGACGCTGGGCAAACAGAGACCAGGGGCCAGCACTGGCCCACCAGGAGCAAGGGGGGCCTCGTTGCCATGGGCAGGGTCAGAATCAGAATGGCAGGCAGCTGGGAGGCCTAACCTACAGCAGTGTCTGGGACCTGGCTACTAGACTAGGGTGTTCTTAGGAGCGTGGTAGATAAACAGCCAACAAGGGCACTGTTCAATACATAGAATCAAAAGAAATGAAGAACAGTTGGGCAGAAACCTGAGGTCAGCTGCTTAATAGAAAGCCACAATTCCCTGCCCAATTTCCATCCCTGAGCAGTCCTCAAACCCAGAGCCAATCAGTTGAAAATGTGGCTGCATCCCAATGAGGAAAGACTCCACAATAAAAAGTTTTAAAAGATACTTGCAGAAATTGTAATTCTTTAAAAGGAGTATATTTTTGAATTCACAGCAGCATTCATTTTTCAATGAATATTTTGTTTTTAGTGTTAGACTACTTCGAAGGCTAATATATCTGATAGTGTCATAATTATACCCCAAATCTCCTTTCAATGTCTCTGTATTGAAATAATTTAGCATTCCAACGGGGGGAAAGTATAGAAAAGAAGTAGCATAATTTAATTACACTGTCCCTGTTCCTTTAAGCACATCTGACACAGTACACGTAGACCAATGAAACAAACCATGGATATCCCTATGGTTTGCTTGTTGTTGCTGCTTTTTGTGAAGGTTCATTTTTTTTTTTAAGCTATTCTTTATTTTTACTGAACTTTATATTTATGGTTTTCATGGCAGTCTCTAATACCCTTTCTGATTTGGTTGTGTGCTTAGCTTCGGGCTCTTGTCTCCAAATTTCAAAGAGGCTTCATTTACTATGCCTTAGATTTAGTGTCATTTGTACTCATTCATTCATTCATCCTCAGATACTTCTGGACCACATGGTAGGTAACAAAAACCAGGAAATAGAGTTTTAAAAGACTGATATAGTCTGTTGCAGTTCTCAAGCTGCCCTGTATGTGACCTTAATTTCTCTCTAAAAACACTAGATTATAGACACCTTTCTTGACTTGTCCTAATTTAAGTGTCTTTAGGAGCATAGTCTGCCCTCATTAATTCTTCAGAGCCCAACTTCATCCCTACTGATCTATATCTGGTGGAATCAGTCCTGTAGTCTGCAAAGGGGAAATTTGGATAAAAAAAGGTTGGGTGCATATTTCAATGAGATTTCCATCTTTTCACCAATCTGCCCCAAAACACTACTTTAGCAAAGGTAAGTGATCAGAGAAAATAGGTCTGTATGAATGTATGTCAACCATATTAGTAGAAAACAATTTCCTGCTAAAATCTACACAAGATGGTATATTTTAAAATGTAGAATCAAGTAGATATAATATACTAAGGAAATATAAAAGTTTAAAATATTTATTTTCAATATACAGAGGATGTTCTGTAGAATCGTACACCTAAAACCTATATAATTTTATTACCCAATATCATCCCAATAATTTTTTAAAAATCACCATGACCAATGATTTAATCAGGCATGCCCATGTCATGAAGTCTCCATAACAACCCAACAGGATGGGGTTTGAAAAGCTTCCAGGGTGGTGAGCCCGAATGCATCTGTGTGCTGGGAGGGTGGGGTAACTCAAATTCCACAGGGACCCTTCTAGCCCTCACCCTACGCATCTCTATTTGGCTATTCATTTGTATCTTTTAATATCCTTTGTAATAAAGTGGCACTTGAGTAAGTTTAAAGAAATTATTTTCAGCATCATAATATTGGAAAGAAGTACTGGTCATGTCCCTAGATTTCCTTTGAGCAATAAGGGAAAAATTTAAGCGATTTAAGTTTGAGGGTATGTGGTGAATGAAAAGCAATGATTTTATTCAATTCAGTTATGACCTCCCCTGGATAGTTTTAACTTATCCTTCTGCCTAACAGAAGACTATCAATCCCCAAACACTAAAGATTTATTTCATACTGTATATTAGTATAGGACCTTGACTTTTTCCAAAATATATTATTCTTACACTGAAGTGTAACAAGGTCTTGTAGATAAATTAAAAGGAATAAAAACAAAATTGAGTTGAAAACTATATAATTGCCGGAGTTGAATAATAGTTGGGTTATTGATTAATTCACCCAAGTTATATAAAGCACAGTCATTTCTTTTCACCTAAGAATCATACATTAAAAACTTTTGAGCTAATGCTAAAATAACGACGACAAACGTTCATATATTCAGCAGCTCTTCACCATCCTGTAGCATCATGAGACCTTGCGGGGCTCAAATATACACAGAACAACCTGTCTGGACTCCCCTTTCCCTGCCACTTGGCTTTGTGGCATTGGTATAGAACAAATCAATGAGCACTCTCTATCCCTAACCAGACTGACAGCAAGTTATGTTCCCTGGATTCTTGAGTAAATTACATCATTGACTATTCTGAGGAAAATAGAAAGGGCTTAAATTCTAGGAAATTGGCATTTTTCTGGCATTTGGGGATTTACCACTGCTGCCTGTGACACATTCCGCATCCCCTTGCCTTCTGGGGCAGGAGTACTGATGCAAACATCCATATTAATCCCAGTGATGATGAATTTGAATGGTTAGTATAAGAGGAAACTCTAGGAACAAATTCACATATTATTCTCATGAGGCCAAGAGGTCAAAAAGATCACCACGTGTATGAGATTTGGCTCAAGCCTCCCATCTTCTTTTTCTTGAATTTCCATGCTCTCATCATGTTTTATTTTCCCAGGGTCTTAAATTATTTTGACCATTTCAAATTTTGACTTTCTGATTTTGCGGGATTCTTGATCTCTTAACCTTGGGTTACTTCAAGGTGCAGTCACTGTATTTCCTCTTCTTCTATTTACACTCCCTGGGGTTCTTATATAGTCTTGTAGCTTTAAATATCACCTGCATGCTCATGCTCCCAGATTTATATCTCTAGCTCATTCCTCTCCTGAACTGCAGGCTCATTTATCCAATGCCTACTTGACATCTCCACTTGAATACCTAATAGTTTCCTTAAAGTTAGCACAGCCAAGGTCCTGTTCAGAAACTGCACCCTCAAAACCGCTCTAGCTTCAATCTTCCACATCTCACTAAATAACAATTCGAACCATCTACTTTTTCAGAATACAAATCTCAGAGTGATCTAGAGTCCTGTCTTTCTCACACTCTTCATCCAATCTATCAGGAACACATGCATGATCTCATTTCAAAATATATCCAAGACAAACACCACAACCACAATTACTGTGGCCAACCCATTTACGATAGCAGCAGAAAGAATAAAATACTTAGGAATAAATTTAACCAGGAAGGTGAAAGATCCATACACTGAAAACAGTAAAACATTCGTGAAAGAAACTGAAGACACAAATAAATGGACAAATAACTCATGTTCATGGATTGGGAGAATCGATATAGTTAAAATATCCATTCTACCCAAAGTGACCTACAGATTCAACACAGTCCCTTTCAAAATCCCAAGGACATTTCTCACAGATGTAGAAAAAACAATTCTAAAATGTATATGGAAGCAAATACAAGGAGTCCTACCTTACAGAAACACAGACTCACCAGCATAAACCACCACAGGAACCGGTGCCTGGGTAGGAAGCTAGTTAACCATATTATCACTGTAACTAAATCAACCTGTTGGAGTATAATCAGAGCCTAACTGAAATGAGAGGAGGGAAAGACTTAACTCCAGCCGACTCTAATCTTTCACGTGGGAGAAGGGAAATACCCAAGTCCAGCCCACTCTGGCCAGCCTGTCTCACCAAAGTGGGGAGATGAAAGTGAGAAACAATTGTGAAGATCACGTCCAGAGACACAAGATCACTCAGAGACACATCTAATCGTAGGGCTATAGAACACTTCCCCCCTGCCCACTCCTCACCACAACATTACTAATGGCCTACTACAGTAGTTCCCATTAGCCAGTATATCATATCTAGCAATCAACAAAAAAATCACAAGGAAAAAAAAAAATACAATGTGAAGAGTCAGAACCAGACATGGCAAGAGTGTTGAAATGATCAGCCTGGAAATTTAAGACAAGTATGCTCTAATGGGTAAAGTAGACAGCATGCAAGAACAGATGGGAAATGTAAGCAGAGAGACGGGAATCTTACAGAAGAACCAAAAGGAAACGCTAGAGATTTAAAAAACAAGGCAAAACACACACACACAAGAACCCAACCACACTGTAACAGAACCTAAGGCAGCCTTCGATGGGCTCATGAGCAGAATGGATGTGACTGGGCAAAGAATCTCTGAGCTAGAGGATGTATCAGTAGCATCCCCAAAAAACAAAGACCAAAAACCAAAGAGAACAAAGGCTAAATGAAGAACAGAATGGAATAACCAAAGACTGTGGGGCAACCACAGAAGGTAGTTTTCCACTCTCATCTTCTAACAGCGTCCCATTTTATTCCGAATACAAGCCCATACTCATAAGATGGACAAGGAAACCCTATGTCATGTGGCCCCACTACTGCTCGCTCCCTTCGCTCCAACCACTCTGTTCCCCGAGCACATCCTGAGAGACTGGCTTTCTTGCCTGAAATTCTCTCCACCCCAATGATTAGTGTGGCCCACTCCTGTGCTCCTTTTTAAATCTTTGCCCAAACTTCTCCTTCCCTGAGGTGCCTAATCTTACTACACTATTTTAAAGTCCACCCCTCTCCCTTGCCCTTCCCCAATTACCCACACTTTCTTTAATTTTCATCAGTCGCAGTATCAGGTAACTTACTAGTTGAGCAACGCGTTTATTTTTTGTCTTTCCACTAGAACATAAGCTCTGTCTAAGGGCAGAGTCTTTCGTCTGTTTTATTAACTACTTATGTCTCCAGCACTTAGAAAAGCGGTTGGCCAATAACTCAATAAACATTTGCTGCAGGAATAAATGCAAATTGTTTTGCTTTGCTGTGTCCGCCGAATCCCCTTTTCCATCTCTGAATCAGCCCCGGAGGTATCTTGTTGATGTACCTCTGATAGGAAAAATGGGCATGCATAGCACATTTTACTAAAATTTCTGGCCAGTAGAGAGGGTTAAAATGCCACCGAAAAAAGAAGACACCTCTGCTCTGAAACTGCGCGCATCCGCCCTGCACAAGGTACTCTCCTGAGCACCAGCTGTCTGTCATAAGTTTATTTCCTCCCATTCTTGCCGCCTTCCATCCACTCTGTTCTCTTGCTGCTCTCTCAGGCCCAATATTTCTGTTCACTTCTCATGGAGTGTGTTTAACCGTCTCTTTCAGTGCTGTCTTTCTCCAGGCTATGCTGTCAGTATTGCTGTGTCCACAGTTACAAAGTCTGGCCAGCGTATGTGCATATTCAAAGACCGTTCTCTCCCTAAGGGGAGTTTTGGTTCAAGCTGTCTGAAGATAAAGGATCTGCTCTGCTACACAAGTTAACGCTCATAGTACAAGGAATTCTGGGGATACTTTCGATACCGAATTTCTCTGGAGCACCAAAGTGTAGATACGGGTACAACAGCTTCATATTCCTGGTAAGTCAAGTTGTCAGAATTACTACAGAAAAATCTCTATAGGAGACGGTGTCCTTCGAATGTAGCCATTATGGCGCTGACGGTGAGAAGTTATCATGCTGTGATACTAGGATATATCAGCTTTGTGGAGAAAGGTGCTTACTTTTAAGAGAAAATAGCAATTTATCTATATAAGCACCTTTTTCAATGGAAGCCAAACAAGCCAGTACTATTAAGCAATTAATCCTTTTAATTAACCCTTCAAATGAAATTTAGTTCAATTAAAACTGAGTAAGTAACCTTTAGACTGGCTTCTTTTTTCTCCAGTTTTTAGACACTGTCTCCTCTGGCAGCTGGGCCTGGCGTTTCTTGTGCTTCTACCTGAGCCACAGCTCAACGCACAGATTGAGGTATAGAAGCTTTTCTAAAGATGTAACAGACACTTGATATTGCAAACCACTCATTATGAAATTTTTCACAGCATTTATTGTCTTATTTGAACCACGGCGTGGGATTGTTCTATTCAGGAAGATCAAATCTTTGGACGCAAACCAAAAGAACAACACTTAAGGAAAAAACACACGTAGCTTTTAAAGTTGTATCCAGGGATGACAGCAATAACACGTAACCCCAGAGACCTCAGATTTAAATTAAGAATATCGCTTTTATTGCACTTTGAACTATACTTTTTTTTTGCTCAAGCTGAGGCATTCAGCAACTAACAATGTTACTGTTAAACACACATTAAAAGGAAACTGGGATATTTCTTTGTGTAGAAACACCAAAATCGGGAACTTACTGTAATCATACTGCACTGCCTAATGGTACCACAGAGAAATGGACAAAGAACAGAAAAAAGTGCAGCTGAAACCTTTAGATTAGAGCTATCTCATAGAAAAGAAATTTAATATAGAGGCATCGTCATAACAATCAACGCTGCCTCAGGAAGTTAACACCACAAACATTTTTATCTGCCATAGAGAGAATGCTGCAGAATTTCATAAATGCGGTCCAAAACTCTTTGCAAGCAAGGCAATGGAAAAGTTAAATTAGCCCTGTCCTGGGGGGTCGGTTGGTTGGAGTGCCATCCCATACACCAAAAATGTTGGGGGTTTGATTCCCGTCAGAGCACATACCTAGGCGGAGGGAAGATCCTTGGTTGGGGCGCTTACAGGAAGCAACAGGTCAATGTGTCTCCCTCATAGATGTTTCTCTCTCTCCCCCCTCCCCTTCCTCTCTCTCTAAAATCAATAAAAACATATCCTCAGTTGAGGATTTTAAAAAAAGTTAGTTCAGTTCATAAATGGTGAGATAGTGAGCTAGAGAATTGTGCTCAAATGATAAGATTGAAAATGTTGAATCGGTCAGATACTTGTTAGAAACACAGCCTTGACATGTAGGTCTCTCGGTGAGATCGTATTTTCAACTCATTCACGGCGCGGGTAACTTTAAGAGATCAGCGTGCCTGCTTGCTCATATGCAGAAGGAGCCTTTTGTATATTTTCCTGACCTTTTCATAAGGGACTTATCTACATCTTGTTTGCATCTGTGATTTTAAAGAATACTCCAGAAAAGATGATATCATGGTCCACTAAGGTGATAATTAACTGAATATAGAATCACCTTCAACTTCTCTTTGGAAAATAACCCAAGTCTGCACTCTGATCAATACAAAATAATTCAGGCTTCCCTTGGACGTTGTGTGGGACGCAACAGACCTCCAAGGAACTGTGGTCCCTGTTAGCGGGAAACAGTATTTAGAGACCACGGCGTGGGCACTAAGGTTGCTCATTTCTACTGAGTTGGCAATTGGTTCTAAACCTTTTCAGTGTACAGAGCTAAGAAATATGTTTTCCTCCAGAAGCACAAAATATACTAGGAATACATATTCATGTTGATACTTCTAAATCAGGTTGAGAGCTTAACCTCTTTCATCCAATATACATTTCCCTTTCCTGCTGAGAAATTCAAATTTTCAGCATTCCTGGGAACCAGGGAATCCAGACGTATTTTACTTTTGTAAACAACCTTTTAAAATGCTTCTGGCCCTTAATGGAATTTTAGTGGAACAAAATTTGCATGGCTCTAAATCCTACCATAATTAAGAAAAATAGCCATGAATGTTTACTGAGCATTTACTGTGTAATATTATTTAAACTCTACAACAACCCCACACAAAGGTGCTGCTATTCTCAGTTCATAGGTGAATCACTCAGAAGGTTGAGTGATGTAGAGAAGGTGGTACAGTTATTAATGGGGATCCCAATCAGCGATTTGTCCGACACTCAAACCCGCAGAGTTAGCCAGTTACTAATGATTATGCTATGGTGCCTGTTTAATTAATAACATTCTCCTCTGGTTATCATTTTCCACTGAGCCAAGCCTATTAGCCAAAACCCTGGTGGCAGTTAGAGAAAGTAAGTGGTACATAAATAATTAAGGCTTTACGGCCTATTATTCCACATGCTATTTAATTATATATGTGTGTCTGTGTAAGAGGCAGTGCATACCTGGGGAAAGTCAATAGAACTTAGCTTGTGGGGTCATGTGAGTTGTTGGACTATAGATTCTTGGGGCAACACCAGGAACCCCCCTGGTGATCCGATATGCTCCCGAGAGGAAACTTCACAGTGCTCTCCCGGGCTGTGGTTTTTAAAGCCAATCAGCAGGTTGAAAACCGGTATTTTTACATCTTTTGTTAAAAGTACAACTGATTTCGCATTGTCAAGCATGGTTCAGATATTGGACTGCGGCCGTTTTAATTAGCTTTAAACATTTTTTTTTTTTGGTGGGGGTGACATGCTAATAATCATTTTCAATTTGATTTTGAAGTGCGCGCCAGCAGTCCCGATAAATGTTCAGAGTACTGCACTTGAATTAGAGCAGTAAGCACTTGAATTGGGTAAATGTATTCATCTCTCTGCTACACAATGCAAAACTGGGTGCCAACATAGAGGCCCCGACTTCCCCCTTCATTAGCTTCAGGGAAGCAAGGGAGTCTGTGTGTCCTGGGTGATGATATAGGAGATGCTGAGCTGGGCTTGGGAGCAGAGGATATTATGCTAAGAAGCAGAAGGCAACAGAGAAAGGAAGGTTTTGGCAGAAGCTGAGGTAATAGCTTGATCCAAAAAGATCATCTTGATGGCCTAGGATGAGAGATGCTCTAGATACAAAACCATGTGGTGGAAATCAGAACATCAGATTAAAGCGCGGGTATCCATTCATTCACCCACCCGAACGTTCATCCCGCTGACCGTGTGCCAGATCCTGTGCAAAGGGTCCTGGGGATCATTTTCAGTGTTCTTCCCACCTCCCCTCAGCGCCTGGGATCATGCCGGGCACTTTGCCGGATTTCTGAACTAGATTCCGTGTTCCTTTACCTAAAATCTCAAAATGTCTTTCTGTTGACACATGGTCCAGTTTATGGCAAAAGGATCGAAATAAATGATGGAAAACAGGACCTGAAAAAATCTCTTACCTAAAGAAAGTAGCTTTCTTTTAAGTGGTTGCTCAGAGCTGAGGCTCTTTAGACGCTGCTCAAACTTGTGGTTCAAGTACAAAAGATGCGATATGGGGCCTTTTGCAGGCTGAACTCTGCAACATCTTATGTACAAGCATCTGTAAATAAAATGCAATCAAGTGGGAGAAATTAACATGCAGAGCCGGACAACTTTCTTGTGTCTTATGATTAGTCCTGTCTTTCCCTGTTGGTGGCATTTATTGTCTGCTCTAGAATGGAAACCGGTCACAACGTGACAAGCTCTGCAGGGCAGCTTAGGCCACCGTTAGAATGCCAACGGTCGCAGCGCAGCTTTCCTTCTCGCTTGTGTGACATTCTCTGGTCTCTGCTGTGAAGAGAAATCGGAAAACTCAGGATCACTTTGGTTTTCTGGTGTGTGTTGTGTGTTTTTCCAGATGTTAACAGGATATTCTTTCCAAGGACCTTGTCAAATTACCCTCTCAAGCTCCCAAGATAATCCTCAATATTAAATTCCCGGAGTTAATGTTTCCTTCTCCTACGTTTGTTGAAGAAACTTAGGCTGCCCCCCTTTTCACTAAGTGGCAACTCGGGTTAGAACCTGGAGAGGGCGCCTTCTCGGTGAGAAGGCTTCACAGTGGGCACAGGAAAAGTGAGACCCTTTCGACCGTGGCCGAGTGCAAGGGTAATCATCTCAGGAAGCTGCTCAGGACACATGATCAACGCGAATTATTCCACACAGCATCCCCTCTCCGTCTTTACAAGAGGGACCTTGACAGAGAATTCTTATACCGGTTTATGGCTGAGATAAGCCCAGGCCTCGCCCCAGACATCGGAGCGTCCTGCATCTTGGTGTTTTCACATTGCGTGAGGCAGACTCTGGCGGGACAGCTGTTCCATAAGACTTCCAGGAGACCAATAACTCATTCGACTCTTAAGCTAGAGATTTCAGCATATTCACTACTTCCCTCTCTCCTCCTTTTTTATAACCTATGATTTATTTGGCAGTTTTATTTTATGTATATCTTCAGCTTTGCCAAATTCACTTAGAGATAAGCATAAAGAGTTTTATAAGCAAATAACGTAAGAATTTTTAGGCTTTGCATACATTTCTCGTGAATGAGATGAAAAGCAGGTGTAGGTGGAAATAGTTCTTAAAATATGCGTGACCCGTGGGCATGGACAATAGTGTGGGGAAGGCCTCGGGTGGGGTGGGGGCTGGGTGGAGGGGGTAAAAGGGGGGGGAATGGGGGACATCGGTAATACTGTCAACAATAAATAAAAATGTTTTAAAGCAAACAAACAAAATATGTAAATTCATAATAATTCATTAAAATGTTTCTTAGGAATTTTTATTAGAAAATTCTTCCATACATTTACCACGTTTGTTTCTACCCTTCCAGGCTTCAGTTCTACACATGGGTTAATTTTAGGTACACTCTGGCCTTAGGGAATGCATCTTCTTCATAACCACAAAGAAAGAAGGCATTATCATCATGGTCAGGGCTTAAATAACCAAATAAGATGTTTCAGTACCTTGCATATTTCTAGCACAAAGAATATTCAAAAGAATGAAAAGCAGAAAACTATTTCTTTAAAAGGAAACAGTTTTTTAATTGTTCATTGTGTGTTAGTCAGTTATAATCTGGTGTGAGCAACAGTCCCTTGGCTTTTGTTTTTGTTCGTTTGGACGTGAGGGTTACATTTACTGCTAACCAATTCGTTCCTATGTGTTTTATTTCTTTGTCAACACAAATTACCCACGGATAGTTTAAAACTCTTCTTTCTGAGAACATTTTCCAAAGCTCGAAGGAAATTTTTAATTTGGAAAATTTTTATTTCAATAATCCATTCTGGGTTATCCTTGGCAACTTCGTGTAGTCCCTGATCAATGAATTAATGTTAATCCCTTAACATTATTCTCTGGTTCTCTCTTCTTAGTGCCTCTTCCCTGATTTCACAACTACTTATCAAAACAAACAGCTTAATCCTATTTCCCTGCTCTCAACACCCTTCACAATTATCCTGTGATGTTTAAAGCTGCAGATAATTCACAACTGAAATAAGCTTGTCTTTAAGGTGTCCCGTTTCTGCCTCCAATGAAACTCGGAATCTAATTTAAAACAAAATTCAAAATAACACCTGTATAGCATCCATACCAGTGTTTTCACTTTGAAGATTTAGGACATGCGGCAGACTATAACAGGAATTAAAAGAATAAACATCAGAAAGGGGATTCTAGCTCAAAGTAAGTGGAGAATTCATAAAAAAAATCACCTGTGTGCTTTAGATGAGTCCACGCATTCCCGTCTTGACAAGTTGCTTTTCAGAATGACAGATAAATTTAAAGGTATAATTTCATGGTCACTCTCATTATTCTTGGAGACACGATAGAAATGTGAGCCATGTTATGACCAAAGACAGCTTCATATTTCCATTTCCAAAGGAGCAGGTTCTGGAAACTTATACTACATCTTTAATAAGTTTGAGAACTGGTTATTAATATAATAGGAAATGACGATGCAGAATAATAAGTGAGGATTATTGAAAATCAACATGAGTTCCCTGAGAAGAAATGAGTCTGAAGTAACATAATGTCCTTTCCCTGAGAAGTTTTTAAATGTTATGGATCAGCAAAATATTTCCAATACAATGTATTAATTTTAACAGAGAAAAGTGGCATATGATTCTCTTTGAAATTAAATATTAATTAATAGCACCCTTATGAGGGTTACTTAAGTATTGACTAATGGCCACCTATCATCTAAAATAAAGTTTCTATTATCGCACCGTCATTTTCTGTCTTTATTTAGCACCACTTAATCATTGATTGAATGAGAAAATACATTTTCAAATCAGATATTAACTTTTAATATCAAATTAAATATCAAAATCTGGAAAGACTTGTTAGAGTCATATTCCAGAACAGCTAAAGTTCCTCCAAAACAAAATCAACAAGGTAACTAACTATTAAAGACACAAATAATCTAGGAACTAGTGTACGGTAGGTGGAAAGCTGTCAGGTTCAAACTGACCTGGTGAATTGTCACACTGAAAACTTGAAGGGACTTGGGGGGTGGGGAAGAAGGAAGGGAGGAGCCGAAAGGGCTGAAATATTGTTTACGAATAAACGATGAGCTCTTTCTGAACCTAAAAGCAAGAATCAGGACAATCTGCAGAGAGCACAGCAAAGAGGCATTAAAACCCTGTTCAGGAAGGGAACTGGAACTGGGATTTGGAAAGTTAACCTAAGCAGCATACACGAGTAGCCTGGGCATTAGTCTGATTGAAGCGTTAATTATGTAATTCCTCCCCAATATCCTTCTTCTCACTGGAGGTTATTTTGGGGTTGCAATCCCACATAATTTTTTTTTCTACGGTTACAGTTTTAAAGGCAATGTTCAGTCTTTGGCACAATGTGAAGTGATGAATCATTGCTAATGGTTGTTATTGCTCTTCATATTTAGAATTGTCTGTATACTTTGGTAAAGAAAATTTTAGTACTGATTACGATTAATATATACTTTGCATGAAGAACTCACATCTTTATACTGTAGGGAAGGAAAACGAAATGTTTCCACACAGAGCATTTACTTATAAGGAAATGTGTTGCTGTTAAGCAATATGAATTATTCACATACATTTAGCATTAGCTTCATACATAAGAAGCAGCTTTTATCCAGGATACACTAACGGCTCTGAGATGTTTCCTGGGAAATTATGCCACCTTCTGAAAATGGGGTTATCATAATTAGCTGGTTCATATTAATAATAGGAAGAGAGCTGAGGGGAGGCCAGACATTATAAGCATGGTCATCTAGGTAGCTTCAGCAGGAAGCTACAACTTCACACTCACCTGGGAAGCATTGGTCCGTTCCCTGCAGATCACTGGGGGAAGGGATAGAACAAAGGGGGAGGTGAGTGTGTGCACAGTGAAGTCTGAGCCACCTAGGGAAGGTGCTTGCCTGTCAGTCTAGCCTGGGGAACAATGGATTGGCTATGGGGTGGACCCCATCAGAAGCAAGCAATATCTTGGAAAGTGAATCCCCAGACAAAGGAGTTTTCTCTCTCTTTCACTCTCTTGTTCTTGCTCGCTCTTGCTCCATGACCTGCACTCACCCATGTCCTCTCCTGTTCCCTCTCCATAGCCATGCAGCTTTAGCAGCTGAAGAGACAAACAAGCTGTATCATTAGAAGTGAGTCTCTTAAACTCTCTGACCCTTTTTTTTCTCATCAGTAAATGGAATTAATAACGTCTGGCTCTATACATTTCAAAGCTAGTAGAAATAATAAATTGCAGGAAAATGGAATTATGGTGAGGGTTAAACAATATTGCTTATGAAAATAAGTATAATTTGTTACACATCCAACATATCCCGAACATCTTACAGAAGTTATCTCTGATTTTTTCAACAATCCTCTAGATTGATATTTGCAACTCCGCTTTGCAGATGGATAACCAAGTTTCGGAGGTTTCCCAGGCTACACAGCTATTATTAATTGCTGGACCTGAAACAGGACCTGAAATAAAATACTTATCCTTCTCTGACGCTTTCTACCCTACCACGTGTGTCCCATGAAATTATGAGGAAATTACCAAAGTACAAGTACATTCGATTATCTGCAAATTTTTTTATTAAAGGATTTGAGGCAAAGACTGACAATTACTCATCAGAGGTAACACAGGGAGAAAAGCATTTAGTCTCCAATCTTGGTCCCCTCATTTCTCTTTTCCACTTAATGATTCATAACAATGCAAACTATAGAAAGAATTTTCAGATCCTCGAGTAAGAAACAAGAAGAAATAGAATCCCCAGGCCATTTATTATCCCAATTTAGGCAACATCTAATGTCAACTAAGTCCCCCCAAACAACCACAAAGGTAGTTATTCAGTTATAATTTTGTTGAATTGTTAGCTGACTTCTCTGTGCCATTTGCTGTGTCAACAGTGAAACCATGTGGCAAACTGGCATTGGGGCTGCAGCTCATTAGAATCTGAGAGGCAGGGGGAACCCGGGCACATTTAAAATCCTCCATTTGAATTTTTATTACATTGGCAACCCTTTCAACACAGAGTCATCAATCAGTAGGCAGTACTAGGGCGCCACCTGCTGGAATAACTGGCTGGATTTTGCTGCCCTGTTTCCACAAAATATAAATTCACTTGATGTTAATTCAATTATGAATTTGTCAAATTCATGTATCTTGCACAAAAACTTTCAAACTACGCTTGATAATGACAAAGGTATCATTGTATTACAAAAGAAGGCAGAAGTCTGAAGTAGGAAAGGAAACGCTCGATAGACACGCGACTGCAATGTGAAAATACAAGAATTAACAAAGATGTGGCAGTGACAGGTTATCTAGTCTTTCATGATTGCTTTTTTTTAATTTGTCAGGGCTGTTCAGTTTCATCACTATTTTACTCAGATACTGTACTTAACCACGACTTATTTAAATGATAATATTTGCATTAGTATTAAACTGTATTTATTAAGAACCTTCTGGCATTAAAAACAAAACACAAGAGATCTAATTTGGGATCGAGTAATGGAGATCTTTTTTTCCCCCCTTTCTAAGCTGCCCCCCAAATCAATCTCTGTTCAAACGTATTACTTACAGTTCTGAGTGCTGATAAATCAAAGATTTTAGGTAAAATATGATTAGCATAGCATTTTTCCCAGACTGTTTCGTTCAAAGGTCTGGGCTAAATATAGATGCCCATTTTCCTGCCTTTGCTGCACTGCACGTATGGTGAACACGAAAGACACGCGCTTTGATGACGCTTTTAGGTTGCCTAAGGGCCACCGCTCAATATGCTCTCTGGGTATAGCACGGAGACTAAATAAAAACAAGATAGGAAAGAGTGATCTGAGCGGGAACTACTTCCAAGACATCGCTTAGAGCTGTTTTCCTTCCTGATTTCCTGTTATCAGTTTGCTTCATGATCACGGCGTTCACTCTCTGAAGCATAGCAGGTCTAAAAAATCCCATTTCATTGAGGATTCCAGCTAATCGAGCTATGATTTTATTTTTACACAAGCATTTTATGATCATGGGAAACCTAGGCAATACGGGTGTGCAAGGATAATTCTGTAATTCTTCTATTGAGCTGACAGTACTGGTAAGTCTTGTACCAAAGGCAACTGCTTTATTCTGAAGAATCTCCTTTGGTTTCCATCAACAAATCCTCGCCCAAAGCCCTTGAGAATGTATCGTGTCATTTGCCTAACAACAACCTCGAAAGCTATGATTCTTATTACCTTTACTCTACAGCTAAGTGAAATTTAGAGGAATTACATACACCGTCCCCTGTCACATACTGGGAAACGCCTAAGGAAAGATTTAAGTTCCTGACAAGACCACACTGGAGCCCACTGGAATAACCATGTTTTTTTAATAGAGCAAAACACTTCTCTATATCTTCATATTGTATCTCAGTCCTTGTGCTTCTGATACTATATTTTAAGTATCTATTTTATTTCTCCCCAAAGTCTGTAAGCTTCTCCAAACCATAAACGCCTCCTCCCTTCTTAAATATTCTCAGAAGTTGGAATAAACCCTGATATTTGTAGTAGATGATAATTTAGTGCTACTTGGATACATACTAGTTGAGGGAGATTTCATTGTCCTTAAGTGGAATAAGTGCAATTTAGTTTCATTTTTATTTCAGGGAGTATAATAGTTTACAGTGAGAAGGGGGAAAGAAATGATGTCCCCTGAGGACCTAATACTACTTGTCAGGTCCTATGAAAGTGCTTCCAGTTCAAGCCTACAGGGGTTATAATATCGTACCTACAATAGAGACAAAGAAACAGAAAAACAGTGACTAAGTAAGTTGCTCAAGGTCACCCAAAGGACCCTAAGTGCTTCCTCCACCTCTTAAACATCACCTTTGATGATTCTGTTCATTCCCATAGCCTCACCTATCGAGCGCCTCTATGGAAGTAACCAAATTTGTATTTATGTCTATCGTTCCTCAATATCTCACAATCCTAAAATGCACCTGTCACTAACTGTCTTGAGCATTCCAAGAAATAGCTATGGAATGACCGAGAATATTTCTACTCCGTGCGGGGCACTGTGACCAGCTCTGAATATCCAGTGACTCAGCCTAGGCCCCCCGGAGAGACTCTCAAAGCAGCAAAGGGTTAAGCAGTCACAGCGTTAGGAAGCCCACGAGCGAAAGGGGTTTAGCAGTGGGGTAATCGGGGAAGGAGTCCCTGAAGAGTCAAAAATTAAGTCGAGGTCTGAAAGGTGCACAAGAATCAGCCATGCAAAGAATGAAGACAAAAGTGGTCCAAAGAGAGGGGAGAACCGGCTTGAACACTCGCCCCCCCCCCCCCCCGGTGGGGAAAACCGCTGCAAATCTTAAGAACTAAAAGTTCGCCTATACGCCTGAACATAACTGGGGCTCTTAAAAGGTTTCAAGTAGGGCATTAAAATATTCCATTTTGTGACGTAAAAAAATCATTCTGACCGCACTGTGAGGAAGAGATCAGAACTGAGCAAGAGCAGGAGCAGGAGAATCATTCAGGAGGAGATTTCAGGGGTCCAAGCGTCAGATAACTGTGCTTGGGAGCAACGGGCTGGAGGAGCAGGCCGAGAAAAACAGATGAAAAACAGATTTTGATGCAGAGAAAGGGAGTTGATGGGTAGGAGAAAAGGGACGTATTAGGCTTCTGGTCTGAACAACTGATGAGATGGTGAAGACCTTTTCTCCAGGTTCTCCCTGGGAACGGTTTGGTAAGAACGTACCTTGGAGAGATCAGGTCTACCGGGGCCTTACTGTGTCGCCTGCTGTCGTAGGAAGAGTGACAGGCGATGACTGTGCTCGGAGCTGAACAACGCGACGAGGGAATGAAGTCCAGAAGGGAAACTGGCAGTGGAGGAGTTGAGAATCAATAACAGAATCCCAAACAACGAATGGCTCAGATCAATACAAACTAGTGAAGTCAGTTAATTTGTCTCTGGGCTCCTGCTTTTCCTCTCAGCTGTTCTCAGTCCTGAGGCCATCTCCCCACCAGCCCTGTCCTCCCACTCCACAGAAAAGAGCTGTCCCCATGTTCTTACAGCTCAGCTCAAATTCTGCCTACCTGCCCAAGCCCTTTTTATTTTTATTTTATTTTTTAATTTTATTTTTGTTTAAAATATTACAGATGTCCCTTTTTCTTCCCAATGACCCATTCCACCCTGTCCCATCAAAGCCATTTTTAAATGCATTCGCTCAGCAGAAGTAGGTGTGGTGGCTCATACTTACATTCCTAGAGCATTTTGCATGCAGGACTTAGCATGGGATGCTCAGTTATTCCCCCCTAAGATTATAGATCCTTTGGAGGCAGATATTTTCCCTGGCATTGAACTAGTTGAACTGAAATTAATTCATGTGAAGATATAAAGTTGCCTGACACGAATCTAGAATACATCTAAATCTGAGAGATGGAATATGTAAGTAGACAATGGCCAGACCATACATGACAATAAAACCAGCCCAGGAATCTAGAGCACTGTCTTTAATAGTAATTGGCCACAAAGAGTCAGGACTTGGTAAACGACTGCCAGCCTCCCTAATTTTTACACTTGCTTCCAACTCAGGGCCAACCAAGAAACCCATATGCAGTCTACAAATTAATCAGGTAGGATGCCCCGCCTGTAGTAAGCCTGCCTCCAGCTTCCCTGTGGCAGAAATAAAAGCATACCTAAAGCCTCCTATAACTCCAGATTTTTTTCTTCAAACTTAGAGAAGCAACTGGAGGCCAAGCTTCAACCAGATTAGTTGAGAGGTACAGGAGGCCACCACAGTCTTTTATCTGCTGGTTTGATTCTATGATTGACTCAAAATGGAAATACTAGGCTTAGGACTCATAGGCAAAAATAATGTGTCTTCCAGACCAGCTGAGGATGTTCACAGAGCATAGGGCTTCAAAACGCATAGGCTCTCTTGCCACAGCCAGGGGCAGCCTACGAATCGTGGTTTAATCTGGTCATGAGCTCTCCGTAATTCAGCTTGTTTATGTCTTTGTCAACCACCACAAGTTTTAACTTTAGTTTTGCCCAAGGACACTCATCCACATGCACAGCCTTGCTCAGATTCGTCACATCTTGCGCTTTGATTGTGGCCTGACGGTGGCCTAACTCCAACTTGAACTCAATCATGGACACGAATTTAATGATTCTCTAAAGTCCTCCTGTTACAGACCTGGACTCACTCTGATATATGGGCATTTTCTTCCCAGACTCAGCATGAATGGTCTTTGTGATTCTGAGGACAAAACTTCTGAGGACTGAGACATGACACGGATCAGCAGGTACTGAGTTCCTGAAACCAGAAAATACACATCTCGAACCGCAGAATTGAATTTGAAGAGATGAGCAAACAATTCAAATGTTCAAGAAAACACAAAAGAAGCTGCTCCGTCCGTATCCATAAAAGTAGGAGGTGCTGGTCCACTTGGGCCCTTGGTTGTCTGTTTCATACAATTAACATTTTCATGCAATAATCCGAAGGCTCATCAGGGAAAAGGCACTGTCACTGACTAAAATAAGATGGAATTGTCAAAGGTATATGTAATGAGTTAACCAAATTATGAAACATAAGTTGGGTTGCGTTGGAGACAATATAAGAACAATATTGAAATTTTTGTTTGGCTGCAATATATCTCATGGAGAGTCCGTCACTCCTGTGATGTCTGAGGTACACGTGCCCCCACTCCACCGATCACTGTAATAATGTTTTGTAGGTAAAGCATGATTAACCTGCTGAATTCAATAGCAGAACCAGCCTGCAGGAAGGAAAAGAATCAGCCAAAGAGTTGGATGTGGGGCGTTTAGACAATGGCCAACAGGCCTTAGCAGCCAAATCCTGTTACCTGGATAGAGTCATCTTAAAATAAATAACAGATTAAGAATGCCAATATTCTCATTTTTCCCACATTTTACTTAGGTAAGTTTATGCTGTGTCAAACAATGAGGGTGGAGGCAGATGAGTGCTTCAGGAGGACCCAAGGAAGGGGAAGATTAAGCTCTTTAACCTTGGACAATGGAAAATCATCAGCATAATATCAAAACACAGATATATACTCAAAGGGGTACTTTGAAAATGGTACTTACTCTGTTGATATGTAGCTTCTAAACCTAGCCAGAGGCAATTAGAATAAATAAGAAACACATTCTATCACTTTTAGGAGCCACTTGTCTGAGAGTATATAGCTCAAAGTACAAATAGTAAATAATGCAAGTTCAGTGCTCCAAGTAGTGGAGGGATTGAACGTCTTAAAAAATAGAAGATGGTAGAATTTGTGTGTGGATATATAGGCCTGTACTCATAATAGTTTACCCAAAGTACACTAGGAGGTTGAGAAGGTTTGAAGCCATACCCAGGAAATACAGTGTCATTGAAGGACACATAAAACTCTCACTTAAATCAGATAAACTTGGATTACGCTCAGGATGCATATTGGACTTTCTTTGGTAGGTAGGATGTGACCAGTTCAGACAGGCGGCCTTCCTTTCACACATGCCTCCCATTGCTGCTCTTGACAAACTGTCTAAAATTGTACATCGCAGATTAAGTCATCTGTAACTTAAGGAGTCTTCTACCAAAGATGCACACATTTGACACTCCCTGACTGTAATACCATTTGGAGGCAGGATCCTAAAAAGATAAGTACAAATTTAAGAAAACGAAAGAAAATGCCATGATAAAATATTAATTCGCTTTAAAACAAAAGAATGAAAATTAAGAATAAAAATATCCATTGATATGAGAACTGGTTTTAAAATCACTTATGTGCACATGGTGAATTCTTAGGAAGCCCTTCAAGAATTTTTTGAAGAACAGTCAATCACGAAATAAAATCCCTCCATATAATCTTAAATGGAAAAGCAATATTCAAAACAAATATGCAGGATAATCACAAGGCATAAAATATATATTTATATCCTAATGTCTATAGTAAAAAGGCTAAAAAAATGACATAAAAATGATTGTCTCGATGTGGAGAGATGACAGATAATTTTATTTTCTTCATTATTTTATGTACTTTCCTATTTTTATAATGAGTATATATCGCCTTCATTATTTTAAAAGAATAATAATTATAATTAAATAAATGTGAGACTATATATCCAGACGCCCCGTGGAGAGATAATACCACGAGCTATTATTAGTTAACGCATTAGAGAAAATTGTGACAACTAGCGAAGCATAGGGATGGGAGAATGGTAGGGGGGCAGTGAGGTGGGTGTACGGAAGATTCAATTCAATTAAAGAAATAATAATCCCTCACAAGTGTATAATGCTCTGCCTTTTGCAGAGTGCTCTCCCCTGCTTTATTTCATGAAGAGTAAACTCTGTAGTGCACACATACACCCACCTGCAGACACAAAGCCTGTCATTTGTTATTTTAAAGGCCTGGGAAAGAAATCTCTACTCCATAGCTCCAAAAGTGAGTTTTATAATCCGGGAAATAAGCTTAGTTTTTAGTGCAAAAAAAAAAAAAAATTGGACATCAGCCTCAGTTAACAAACACCCCCCCATACACCCCCACAAATGATGACATGTTAGTATCCATTCTGCAGGCACTGGTTGCTACGAGTCCTCTTGGCTCCCTGTAGGAGACCAACGCTGCGGGCTCAGCACCCCGACCGTATCCCCAAGGCTGCAGCTAACCCCTTCCTGGCCTCGGTCTCCAAAGCCTTGCCCAGAACCGCCCCTCACCCTTACCTTGCTGTCCTTTGATGGAAAGGTCAATGATATGACAAGCCTGGACTCACCCACGAAGCCCCTGGCCTGTGGGACATGAGCACGTTCCAGTTCTACAGACATTAACTGTTATAAAGAAACAAGTCAGAGAAGTTGGGGTCAGGTGGGGAGCCTGATACATCACCTGGCCAGCGGAGCACCAGCCTCGGGCTCCCCTTTCCCGGCTGCAGGCTGAGGCCTGGGCCTGGACCGAGGGCAGCTGGGCATCGGCTCCAAGAGAGAGAGCAAGGCCTTTGCGGGGAAGCTGATGATGTAAGAACCGCTCAGCTGGGGCTCCTCCCCTCGATTGTATGTTAATGCTGCATCGCCATTCCTCTTGTTAAACACACTGCATCTCCTTTTGTTTAAGTAAGAGGTGATTGGGATCATTCTTTTTGCTTTGGGGAAAAAACACAAAGAAAAGAGATCAGCTACTGGTTGAAAGCTGAGGGGCTCAACCACCCGCCAGGCAGCAGCTACGGTGATGAAAGAGAACCTGTGCCCCTGAGCAGCAGGCCCGGGGAACACCTCTGAGTAAACAGAAGTGAGGCGCGGCCAACTACCTGGCACATGTTAATAAACCGAGGTCGAGAGTGATTAAAATAACTTGCCCTAAAAATTCTGAGGTCATTTCAGTCATCTCCTCTCAACGAAACTATGGTATTTCATTGACTAAATGCCTACTGTGGACAGGACTCTGTGGGTGTAGGGTGAGAAGGGAAGATGCGCAGGGCAAAAGGATGGAGTCCTTTCACCCATGTCATACGGTTGGCCATAAACAGTGACACACGCAAGACACAGCAGGCCTCACGATTAGGGGAAGGCAAAACAAGGTATGTAAACATGCTCTAAAAATCATAGCGCACCATGCGACTCGGAACTGTTTTGATTCTAGGAGCTGCCGTACTCAATATGCCATAAGAAATTGGCCCACTGCGCTATCTGCGTCTTTTGCACCTGCCCACAGTGTAGCAGCTCTCTCCGCGCCCTCAGTGAGAACGAGGGGGCTTTGAGAGTCATTTTCTTGGTCTAAGTAGGGACCGTTTCTCCTTTAGCGGAACAGAAGCACAATAACAGGTCGGATGCAATTATCAGCCTCTTGGGGGTCCTCATGTTTTCCAGCTCAACGGCCTCTTCACAGCCGGTAATGGACTCTCACCTGGACTAAGCTCTACTTTTGGCTACAGAAGCACCATCAGGTATCTACTCATTTTCAAAACACTGAATAACTGGTAAGGCATAGCTACTGACTCACCAGGGGGGTTGCTGGCCGGAAACAACTGGCACAGCCATACCCGGGTTGCCTGTTGGCCATCGGCACTTTATCTAAGGTGACTAGGGTCTCCCACCTGATGTCTTTTCCAAGCGATAGGCATCAAATCCCTTGGGAAGTATTCCTTGTTCTCATGCAAATCACACCAACTATCCCAGAATTTACTCCTGCAAGGCCATCGAATCGTAGTGACATTAATCCAGACTCTAGGATATAAACACCTCCCTGCACCCACCACTATCTCCGATCACGGATGGAGTGAGTGCCTTCAGTTTCTGAAAGATGCGACTTCGGGATCTTTCTTCTCTTTGCTCAGAGATACACACAGGAGTCATCTCCAGCTGACCAAGGTTAGGAAGGCATCATGCCCGGGGCCCGTCTGATGCACAAAGGGAACCTATTACGTGCTCCAGTGGGAAGACTGGCCCCTTGATAGCAGGGACCATAGACAAACTTCTACAAGAAAAGGCAATAAGACCCACGGAGGCTAAATAATTCCAAAAGCCTGTGCCCCCTGTGGTACATCGTGCAATAAATAACATGCCCACCATTCTTGCATGGTTGGCAAACTGCCTGAAGCTGTGATTCCCAAAGAGTAAGTAGCCAAAGCATACTTTGTATAGCAAGTTCTTCCTCCGTCCCTCATATCCGACCACAAGGCATCCAGCTGAATGGACAACGCCCATATGGACCCCTCAGCTCCGTACTGTGCTTTTATGAAACTCACAGCGCTTTACGGGTGACACTCCTATTGTTTCTGTGAGCTGCCTGACTTTCTTCTTTCAGAGCCAGCTGCCAAGATGTTCTGGAAACAAGACATTTCTCAGGAACATTTTGTTTATATAGATAAAAGCAAAACCTTTACTGCCACCTACTAGAAAAGAGAGATCCTCAGCATTTAAATGGTGGATGCTTATTGGAGCTCTTGGCTTCAGTTTGTATATAGTTTTATGTGTCTCTTTCTTTCAGGAAGGAGTATCCTTGACTCTAATGACAGCGCTTCCTTGGAGCCACAGCTGGTTGTATAGCATCTCCTCCTGGGTCCCCGCAACTGCGTTCGTGAGTACATGTGTACGCACAAAGCTCACGAGGGTGTACAGGTGCATGTGTCTGAAAAGAAGTGCATGCCCCGTGTGATGTCTCTGTCTCTGCCGATTTGCAGTGGATCGTCCCTGTTCTACCTCTCTGCCTTGCACCCTGTCAGAGTAGTCCCCTCTGCAATGTTAATTGGATTTACTCTTTCCCAAAGCAAACGTCACTGAACTCAGAAAGGTGTGTAGAAAAATCTGACAAAAAGATCAATAAGTCTTAAGAATAACTGGCCTTCTCCATATCTCCATTATAGAACAGAAGTGTTAGCTGTGGATGATCAGATCCCTCAGGGAGGACTGTTTCCTGGCACAAATGAAGCCACTTACAAGTGAGAACTTGCACTGGGAGATGGGGAAGCCTCGGAGAGACAGCCTCGGAGAGACAGCAGGCACTGTCTCCACAGCAGTGCATGATGGGATCAACAAAAGTTCCCCCAGGCTGCTTCTGTATATTATAATATATTATTTTAAATTAAATTACATTATATTATATATAAAGTATTATATAACAGTGAGAGAGAGAGAGAGAGAGAGATTTTCTTTTAAGGAATTGGCTCATGTGATCTTGGGGACTGGTATATCCAAAACCTACAGGGCAGACCAGCAGGCTGGAGACCCAGGGAAGAGTTGATGTTTCAGTCTTGAATCTGAATGTGATATGGAAGTAAAGTTCCTTCTTAGGGGGACCTCAATCCTTTTGCTTAAGGCCTTCAACTGATTAGATGAGGCCCACCCACATTATGGAGGGTAATCTGTTTTGCTCTCCATAATCTCCACAGTCTACTGATTTAAAGGTTAATAATATCTAAAAAATACCTCACAGCAAAATCTAGACTGGTGTCTGAGCACAGGACTAAGCCCCATAGCCTTGGAAGTTAACATATAAAATTAAACATCCCAGATTCCCAGTCAGCACTGATCCTCTCCTCTCATTGTTATCTGAAACTGAGCAAATCCTCAGAGGACCAAGCAACTACCTGGAATATTCTGGGTGAGTAAAAATCACTTGAGGCATCAATAGCCCTGGCTATGCTATGAAACACGTTATAAAATTATATGGACTTCTAAACAATAATATAGGAAAGTCTATGTACCCTTTTACTCTCCCCCTTCCCCCCCAATGGTAACATCTTGCAAAACTATAGCACAGGGTCACAACCAGGATATTGACATTTATTCATTCAAGATACAGAGCATTTCCATCACCACGAGAGCCACTCAAGTTTCCCTTTTATGGCCACACCTACTTCCTTCATGCCCCTTCCCTCTACTCTGTGGGCAAACAGTCATCTGTCATTTTAGGGATGTTATATAAAGGAATCATATTATACAGCCCTTGTGACTGACTTTTTTCATGCAATGTAGTTCTCTGAAGATTCATATGCATTGCTGCGTGTATCAAGAGTCTGTTCCTTTTCATTGCCAAGTAGTAATTCATGGCATGCCTGTTGAACCATTTCCCTATTGAAGGACACCTGGCTTGTTTCCAGTTTTGGCTATTACAAGTAAAACTGATATAAACTTCCATGTACAGATTTTTGTGTGGAGATAAGTTTTTATTTCTCTAGAATAAATGCCAGAGTGCAATCGCTGGGCCATATGGTAGTTGCATATTTAGCTTGTTAAGAAATTGTCGAATAGTTTCCCAGAGTGGCTGGACCATTTTACATTCTCTCTAGCAATGTTCGAGACACCCGATTTCTCTGCATCCCTGACAGCGTTTGGTCCCGTCATTATTTTTTATTTTAGCCATTCTGCTGGGGTACAGCGATATCGCACTGCGGTTTACATTTGCGTGTTCCTAATGACTGCTGGTGTTGAACACCTTTTTACGTGTTTTCTTGACATCTGTGTATCTTTTCCACTGAAATGTCTCCACAAAAATTGCTGATATCACTGGCAGAATCAGAGAAACCGGTGGCTGCCAATTAGCTGGATTTGGCAAGATCTGTCCCTGTCTGTTGTTTGTCATCAGAGGGTGCCTTGTAGCAGCACTGGTAGAATCCAAAGTTTTGTAAAATGCAGTTTTCTGAGTCATACTTTTATGCAAAGCCTGGCCTCAGTATTTTCCAAGGCTCCCGATTATGTTACCTCGCGCTAGGACAGCATCCTGACGGAAAGCAGGGGCCTAGATGCAAAACTTTTGACACCAAAAGTACTCTTGACAGTGAAAAATGAGAATCCGGACATGAGGACTCCTGCTGGAATTAATTTGCACCTCGCAGTGTAAACTATCGATATGCAATGGCCTTGTGGCAGCACAAATATTTCACTGAGACTGAACAATGCGTAGATAATGGGGTTTGTTTCCAAAGGAAGGCGGCGCATTACAAATGACTTCTTTTCCCTGATTAATTGCAGAATTTTACTGTAGATTCTGAGGTGCCGGGTTTCCCTGGCTCATCTCCTGGGGTTTCATGTGAGGGAAGAAAACCATTCAAAAGACTGAGGACGACTCCTGCTCTGCTGTGCGTAGCCTGAAACAGGTAAACCTGCAAAACCCAAGGCAGTGCACTTCTACCTGATAAGCCTCAGTTTCCCCGACTGGGAGAGCAAAGGTGCATTGAGTAAACTGGATGTTTGAAAAGCACCAGTGCAACTGAAAGGAGCTGGGGTGAGGCCAGAGGCTTCCATTCCAGCTCCTCCAGGGAGGGGGACCAGCTTGTCCTCTGGCTTCTCCACGACTCTCCAGCTTTAACGACACCCAGGAAACCCTCCAGTCCCGGGGTTAAAACCGAAGCCCCATGTCCCGGGCGCCCTGTCAGTCCCAGGAAAACCACAATGGTTGGGCGCCCTACCTCCAGCCCCCCCTCTCATTAACTTCGGGATGGTAAGTGGAACCTATCATTTGTCTGAGTCTAGCTCCTCATTTAAAGAAAGTAAAGAGGCCCTGGCCGGTTGGCTCACTCGGTTGGGTATCATCCTGTGCCCCAGTGCGGCTGCGGGTTCGATTCCCAGTCAGGGCACATGCCCAGGCTGGGGTCTCAATCCCTTGCAGGGGGCGTGCAGGAGGCAGCCAACCGATGTCTCGCTCTCACATCAGTGTTTCTCTTTCTCTTACCATCTCCCTTCCTCTCTCTAAAAAATCAATTAAAAAAAAAAAAAAGTAGAGAGTAACTGTCCGATCCATTCACCGGGTGATGATGTCAGTGGAACGCATTGTAAACAGAGGCCCACTGTACAAACAGGGCTTTGAGACCGTAATCATTCATGACCACCCCGCGCTGACAATACATCTGTCCTACACTTTACTCAATTGGACTCTCTGGCAGAGAAACGGCCACAAAATGATAAAAAGCTTTGCTCAATTGCTCCTCTCTTTCCAACCAGAACAATATTTTCTGCCATACTCTCGAGAACCCATTATAAAGCACAAAATATCATCTACCCCCCAATTGCTGCTAAATGCTGTTTACCCTCTCTAGTCCCCTAATTCTATCCATCGAACACCACTTCGCAGATCTCTTGCACACAGCACACAGTTCAAGTGTACACGCACAGGGGTGGATTTGAATAATTGCATGCTTGTGTTCGAGAAGAATGTAATAAAATATTTACAAATCGAGTTGCCTCTCCAAGAGCAATACGCTGTTCTACGGGAAAGGCGACGGCCGGCGGCAGAGCGCCTGCTGCATCGTAATGATCGCGGGGCTCGGGGACAGGGTCCCTGTGAGTCTCTGGGCTGTGGCTGCTTTGAGGGCCGCACACCAGCAGGTTTCAGCGAATTCCTGAGGCTTCCAAGTTACTCTCTGAAAGGCTGGCAAGGGCCAGGTCTTTTGTTTCCCTCTGTTAGTAAATGTAACAGATGGTTTGCAAACATATTGCGCTCAGAAGGCTGACTGATCATGTCAGTCTGATAGAAATAGAACAGCAGCCATTTACCACCACCTCGGAATGTGAGGGAAGGCAAGCTTGGAAATTAAACCTTAAAAGAGAGCAACTTTCTCACTGGGGCTCACTCACAAGAGAGAGCATTGAGTCTCAAACGTCTGCTACCTCGTCGCCAGCTTCTGAGCTTTTCCTTTTCTTTGAGGCCACTACGGGATATTAGAATAAGGGCCTGTCGCCTTCCAAAAAAATAAAAATAAATAAAAACCATATTTGAATCTTTGATGCAATGGCAAAATCACCATCGTGGACAGACTCCGGTTGTCATGGGGATGATCACACTGGCACGAAATCCAGTAATTCAGCTTCTCTTTGAATCCAGCTAAAGGACAGACAAAATCCTGTCTCCGTTTTTCCAGCCTGGAAAGGAGAATGCGGTTAACCCTGCAGTAAAGGAATGTCCTTAGCTGGGCTCCTCTATCTGTCTGACTTCCACCTCTCCTGTCCCCATCACCACGTTGAAGTATAATGTAGGTCAGCCGGGACCGAAGGGAGTCGCAGCTATTATTGAAAATGCATGCGATCCCATACTGAGCTTGGTTCTTGCACCAGCGTGCAGAGGATCCGGCCAAGACAACTGCCCCGACTCGAGGCTCTGAGATGACAGGGTCAGCGGCAGACCTATCAGGGTTTCCGACTGCGAAGGTGCAGATGTATTCAGTCATTCTAGGAAGACAGCTGGTAAATGACCATCTGGTATTGGGTAGGTCAAAATGGAGATGCCTGGAGAATTATGGAGCTGCCCTTGAAGTACAGGGCACCCACTTTCCTCCATTATCAACATCACTCACGGAGTTATGTGTCTATCACCACTATCTAATTCCAGAACATTATATACTAAAACCTACTGAACTGTACACTTTAAAAAGGTGAACCTTATGGCATATGAATTATATCTCAATAAAGCTGTTATTTATAAAACATTAGAACCCTAATACTACCTACTACATGAGATTGAGAAAAATAGAAATAATGTATGTGAAGGAACTAGCACATAAGTAGCACATATTTTATTTCAATAAAACTGTTATTTTTTTTAAATCACTCACCAGAATGGCGCATTTTTATCAAGGATAAACCTACAATGGATGTACTATGATCACTTAAGGTTCCTAATTTACCATAGGGTTCACTCTTGGTGTTGCACATTGTATGGGTTTCGACAAAAATATAATGACACATATCTATTATCATAATATCATACAGAGTATATTCACTGCCCTAAAAATCTTCGTTTCTCTGTCTAGTCTTCTCTTCCCCTCCCCCACCCCGGGCAACCATGGATCTTTTCATTATCCTCATAGTTTTGCCTTTTTCAGAATGTCATATAGTTGGAATTGGACAGTATCATATAGTTGGAATCAGACAGTATATAGCCTTTTCTGACTCACTTCTTTCATTTAGTAATATGTATTTCAGTTTCCTCTATGTCTTTTCATGACCTGATGGCTCACTTCTTTTTAGTGCTGAATAATATTCCATTGTGTGGATGTGCCACATGTTATTTATTCATTCACTTACTGAAGGACAGACATCCTGGTTGCTTTTAAGATCTGTAAATCTGGAAATTGTTATTAAAGTTGCTATAAACATCCATGTTCAGACTTTTGTGTGGTCATATATTTTAAACTCTTTTGGGTAAATACCAAGGTGTGTGGTTGATGGATGTTTTGAAATGAGTATGTTTAGTTTGTAAGAAACAGCCAAACTGCCTTCCAAAGTAGCTGTACCATTTTGCATTTCCACCAGCAATGAATGAGAGTTCCTGTTGCTCCACATCCTTGTCAGCATTTGTTATTGTCAGAGCTATGGATTTTGGCCATTCTTAGAGGCGTGTAGTTGTATCTCTCTTTTATTTTTAATATACTTTATATAGAGAAAAGTAGATAAAATGTAATGAATCATAAAAGTAAACACTGATGTTTCCATTACTTGCATAAAGAAATTGAACATTGCTAGCATTCCAGACATCTTTGGCCTTCCTACTTTGATGTTTTTTTTTTATTTTCCTGTTCAGGTACATTTGAGTTGTTTCAAACCTGGGACTGAGATGAATACAGCCATAAACATTCTTTTGCTTATAATCTGGTGCCCAGCTACATAAACTTCTCTGTATCTAAGATTGTAGTTACTCGGCCCTTGACCTTATCTTCAACGCTATCAGAAAACACCTATTTTAAGAAGCAGTTTTGCCAATCTGTACTGCCACCAGCCGTATTAAAGAGTTCCTGTCATTCCACATCCTCATCAACACTTGGCAGTGTAAGGATGTTCAATTGCTGTCCTTTTGACGGGTGTGTAATGATACTTCTGCTGTGGTTTTATTTTGCATTCCCTCGATTGCTTAGGAAGTTAAACACTAACCCATGGACTCTTTCAAATGTTGACCATTAAGTCTGAAAAGATCACTTTTTATCTGATGATGCTAAGAAAACTTTCAGCATCAGGCTACAGGCTTGTGGAAAGAGTTACTGTGGGAAAAGAAAAATTCCTCATCTTTCTATGTATGGTGCCAGGTGGGTACTTGGAAATATCTTGGAGATCACTTTGTAAAGTATATGATTGTCTGACAATTACACTGTACACCTGAAGCCAATATATAATACTTAAGGTAAACTGTAAGTGAAAAATAAAAAATAAAAAAGAATGAGAGGAAGATGATCTTTATCACAGGTGTAATGTACACTTACTTGAGAAGGGACATATTAAAATGTGAGGGTGTTTCCCAGATAGTGTTTTGGGGTAGACACTAAGAATTGGTCTGGATTTAAGGGTTTGGATTTTTTACAGCTCTCTATGCATGTATAATATGGCATAAAATATATAGTTTAGATATTGCACTTGAAAAATATTTCATTTGATAGTTGAACATTCAAGCTAGATGCTAATTTGTCCAGAAAATAGGTGAGGTGTGCATTTTTTCCCCATAATTATTTCTAAAAGTGAATTATAATTTCCTCCTTATTACCCAGTTTCCACTTAAATAATGAACCATACCCTCAAGCACAATTGCAAATTCTGTTAAGTGAGACCTCTGCTAACATATCAATTTAGGATAGCTTCTCCTAAATTGTTTTCCCTGTGACATCAGGTGAATTGATCACAAGAGACTTAATAACTTTGGTTTAAGTCTACATCCTTTACAAATCTGTAATCACTTCACATCAGACGTTCCATTAAAGAGCTGGTATTTGTACAGCAAATCATTGGTTTCTTCCAGTTGGCTGAATGGTCACATGAACTAATTAGTGTTTATTACAACCTATATATCTTCCAAGGGAAGTGTTAAGCAGGTAAGACGGCATATTTTAACTAAGAGCAATATGTAACCACTTAGAAGATAGAATAAATTTGAAAGCCTACATATTCTTTTAAAGTTGCTGCCTATTACTTTCTGAAACCAATAGACAATAATTCCTCAAAAGACCATGCCCGTCCATTCTGATAAAGACAAATGTGTCGTGATCAATATGTTTTAATTAAACAGAGAGCATTCATCAGCGTGGAGATGTGCATTCCTTGGACTAGGCTGATTGCATCAGCTCAATTGTTGTAATTGTTTCAGGTTCGTCCTTCTTAGGATACATGGGCATGTTAGTTCCATTAAGGAATAACTGTCTATACTTAAACTGCAATAAGAAAACAAGTCTTCCTAGGAAAAGAGGTAAGTAAGCAGGTAACAAGCACTTTAAGGATTCTTCTGCTCAGAAAACAAAATAGATTCACAACCTATGGATGACATAAGCCACATCTTAATTTAACCTTTACAAATTGGGTCCTTTCTTGTACGGTTGAGGGAAAGTTAGAATGTTGGTGATCAGGTCATACCAGGTGAAGCAGAAGCAGCTTCTTGCATCGAGAGCCTGATCTGTTAGCTCAGCCTCCCCCCAAAGAACCTCAAATTCCTCTTTTTATAAGGAACCACTTGGTACATTTCTGACTCATGCCATCCAGGCACAAATAACATGCTAACCTGTTTTGTTTTATAACCTTACCTGTTTATTTTCTTCTCTATTGCTTATTTGCTTGGCGATTTGCTTTTTATTACTTCTAGAAAGTAATTCCCACGAGAGCAAAGGCTATGTCTCTTTAGATCACCATAGTAACCCCAGACCCTAGAACACGGTGTGATATGCAGCAGACTCTCAATAATCCTTTGTGAAATGAATGAATTAAAGCAAAGCACTTAAAAAAAAAAAATGGCTTGCACATCCAATAAGTGTTAGTGTTTTTTCCCATAAACTCCAAATAAAATTACCAGGAGCTAAAACACACAAAAAATCTTTTTCTTAGCCTTTTCTAGTCTTCTTGGAAAATGCTATCGTAGGCTCAATTCTCTCTTCGCTCCTGAATATTTTAACTAAGGAGTTTCCATCCACACTGCCGGATACAACATGCTGTTGAGCCAAAACACATTAAAAACAACCCCGAACCAGGGCATTGGAGATCAAGAGGCTCTAGCCTGGCAGACTTTGAAACATGAGGAGAATATGAAATCCTCGGAGTGCCGTCCAAGCTATCTGACAATTCCTTGGGGTAAACAAGCCTATTTGTTTTTGCCCAGATTACTAGACCATGATCCAGAAAGTTGATTCCAACACTTTGGGGGAGATAAATCACAAGCCTCACTGCTGGGAGCCAAACTAAAGAGAGACTAATAAGAATTTTCCACCTTCCTGTTTCAGATACATTAGACCAGATGTGGAAACAAATTTTTTTTCTCATACCTGAGCCAGCTCGACAGTCTAAAAAATTGCTGCTTTCTTTGATTTTAAGTTTTGGAAATCTCCCTGGAAATAACAAACACCATCTGTTGAGAATCACTCCATCAAACAAGGAGAGGGTATTCCTTTCCTGTAACTTTAGCAGCCCTGATGTCTGTGGACAAAACACATTTAAAAGTTGTCTTGATTGTCTTTATTTCTATTTAATTTACAGCACTGTGAGGGGAAAAGCAATGTGCTTAACTGTCTTTATTGGACAATAATTCAGCTCAAGAAAACCTTCCATATTTCTTTACCTTAGTCATAACTTTAAAAAATACATTAGGTGAAGAGGCATTAATCACAGTATTTTCTCCTGCAAAACAGAAAACACCAGGAAGGCAAGAATTAGCCTTGCCACAAATGCCTAATTTTCTTACTAGCATAGTGAATGACATTGCCTTCATGATTGCCCTCTCAGCTACCCAAATATCAGGCACGAGAAGGCTTCATGAAGAAATCCCCTGTCTAGAAGTCCTACTATGTGGTTTGCGATAGTAGGTAACTTAACTGCCCATCACTCAGCTTCTATTTCCTTAATATAACATAAACAAGAAGGGTGTGGTCCAGCACCCTCCTTTCAATTAGAGCAGGTGAGCTATTTTCTGTTTTAAGTGTTAAGAGCTTGCCTGAGTGAGTGCAGTGGGTTGAACAGTGTCTCCCAAAAAGATATATTTATGTCTTAGAAACTGTGACTGTGACCTTATTTGAAAAAAGTGTCTGTGCAGAGGTAATTAAGTTAAGGACCTTGAGATGAGATCGTGGATTACCCTTGGCCCTTCCCTCGTCCAAACGCACCCAGAAGCAGAGAGCAAGGAGTCCGAGGGCCACCCCCATGGGGTTCAGCCCTCCGGACACAGAGCAGGTCAGGGAAACCTGGGGAACACCTGCAAGGGATACAACGGAGACTAACCTACAGAGGTGCCAAATAAGATATAGTTTTATATGAGGAATTTTTTTGAAGTAAAAAGAAAGCAAGCATAAAGTCTCTGGAGATTACTTCCAGGAGCTGTTTTAATGCTGACAGTCCGTGGTTCCCTGAAACCCGGTACAGAAACATGCTCTTTCTCCCTAAACTTCCCTTCTCTCTCTGCTTTGAAAGGAATCGCCTCGGCAGAGTTTAATAAATCTTTAATAAATCTCCATAAATTCCTTCAATCAGCCCCATAGAAGGAAACTGGCATTTTTACAACAGTCCCAAGAACTCTTAGAAGTTATTTATGTAACTTCTCAAGTAAACCCGATAACAGTTATATAATGCAAGTATTGTTGTATCCATATGATACAGAATTAAATGGAGGCTCAGAGAAATTGAGTGAAATTTCACGGCTAATAAACAACTAAGCTGAGGTCTAAATCATTTTTCTCTGACACCAAATGCTGCTCTTTCCAATTCTCCCCGATGCCTTCATTGTACCTAATATCCGGAAATTAAGGTATTACCGCTCCGTCTTCCTACTGATCTCCCTCTCAAACTAGAAAACTATGTAAATTAAAATTCTGCTGAAAAACAACAAATATGTATGATGTTGTCTTCTGGACGGGTTCTATTTGTACTCTCAGCTGACTGCTTCAAGGGAAAAAATATCAATGACTACCACCCAATGATAGTCTTGATTACTATGTTCAAAGCATCATCATCTTTTCTTATTACTAATCACATGATGTGTCCCAGTCATGGTGGAATAACAAGAAATGAACCTGTAAACAATTAGGAAGCTGGAAAAAAATAGAAAACAAACGCTTTTAGAGATTGGACAAGAGACAGTTCATAACGGATCCTTCATAAAAGGGAAAGGAGTGAGGAAGGGAGACCTGTCGCCTAGCTGTCCACCTGGAGGCACATTCCAGAAGAGGAAGGAGCCGTGGAGGTGGGGATGGGGAGCCCCAGGAATTTCTATAGGGATTTCCATGAATTTTTGCTGAATACTAAGCTCCGTACACATAGGGTGAAACTCCTAGAAGCTAGGCAAAGAACACTTTCCCAAACTCATAGGCCAAGGAGACAATTTCTGAAGGAAGTGAGTTTTCATCTGTCCTCTGCTTCTGTCTTTGTGATAGCCACAGAAGAACTAAAAGAATGTTAGATCACACCGGGTCAAATGGTAGACCCGTATTTTGTAAAACCAAGGAACTATAAAGAAGTGCCGAGCAGAATGTCATTTGAGCCTGCCTTTCGGCGTCCTGTTATTACTGCTGTTAGGCCACTGAGCCCTGAAAAAGCATATACAATTCTCATGACCAAGATGCAGACAGCCAGGGAGGCAGAATCTTTAGATCCCTGACAGCAAATCTCTAAATTCCTGACGACAGCCCCACCATGATAGTCTACGTACATCTTTGGGTTATCTCACGACTTTTGTAGGTAGAAAGTACAAAGGAGGTTTATGGGGGGTTTAAGGGATGTGAGGCCAGGGTAGAGTCCAGGGTGAGTTAGTATCAAGCATTTTATTTAAGTCTTAGTTAATGAGGGACCCAGCCAGGTGTTAGAATAGGTTCAAAGGAGAATTTCAAGCACTACACATACAGGCATATAAGAAGTGCCAGAACGAATTTACAAATCGCTATAAAATGGCAGTCCACGCAAAGAAGTAAAATAGAACTGCATTCCCCGCAGGCACAGCGTTTCTAGGGACGGGAATCACTGGAATTATTTTCAATGTGTTTCGTTGCTACCACTTGACGGACGAGGTGTCTGTTAACTCAAAGCCAAGGAGAGGCGGCTATAAACGAGGATTATGCGCGATACAGGACACATGGCAGTGGCTTTTCTTTTCTTTCTCATGATTTTCTCCCCGACAAAGCAGGTAACTTCTCAGTGAACCTCAGAAAAGTTTGTTAAACCCTTAAACGGTCAGCATTTTGATAGCGTAGAAGGCAGTGCTGGGTAAAGTCTAATGTGTCCTGGGTGCAGGTCACTCCTTTTCACTCAGCCTATCGGCTTTTCCCGATAAATTAATGAGGGCTTAGCCTCTAAAACAGTCAAAGCTCCAAAAGTAAATTAATTTTTGAAAGCCCTTCCGCTTTAGAGAACAGCTTGGAAGGACGGCTTTCGTGGTTGGGGCGTCGCATGTTTTCATCCCGCGTAACCGATGCTCTGTCTAATGCAGCCTGACATTTGAAGTGATTAAGGGCCCGGTGGGGGCATTAACAATGCAAGACCTTATTTGCATTTGCACTAATGATTCTATAATGGGGGTTTTATTATATTAATTACGACTACTGGGAGTCAAAAAGAAGCAGAAGAAATCCAAGGAACTTCACTCTTTGATAAAAATAGCTGTTATCAAATTTGTTGACATAGGTGGTTATTTGCACAAAGGGAAACAGAAGACTTTATGACTATTAATTAATCATTATAAGCTTGATGTGCTTTGCAGTCATTACTAAATTAATTTACCCATTATCGCTGGGTTGTAGGTGGGTCTTTTTCTCTTTTTTTCCTTCCCGGCGTGAACTACAAATGTTGTCCTTCTAGAACTACGGCGTGAGCACTTGAGTTGGTTGGCGTGCAAAGGGCAGTGGGTCAGCTCCGGCTCCTCGATGTGCCCGAGCCCAACCCAGGCTAAGAGCAGCCTCCGTCCATAGCTCATTTCTCTGCTGCTGTCTTACACAGTGTTCGGATGGTGTGTAGTTTTAGCACTGCAAATTGCTTATTGGAAGCAAAAATGACTAGACTCCCTCCCCTCTGGAGGAGAGGAGGCAGCCTCAAAAAAATCTCCGCTGGTTTGTACCTGCAAGAACTCACTGACGGTAATTAGAGAGAGATCCTGCAGCACCTTTAAACGATTTTGTCTCCAACGGGCACAATCATTCCTTCGCGTCTGTGCAGAAAGCCTTCTCTGCAGACGTGACCATCTGAGGCTGCCCAAGAAGATGTCATTTGGAAGAAGGGACTTTCCTACGTCCCCTCAGACCACCTGAGTGCCGGGGGGGGGAGGGTGCCCCTGCAGCCAAGATAGCAAGAGGCAATCGAGCCAGGCGTGCGGGTAATGATGAATCGCCCCGCTCCCCGAAAGCGAGAGAGACTGGAAACGGTGTCATTTGCCAGGCCCGCCTGGTACTCCAGCAATGCACTGCCTGTAATACGATTTCACACTTTAATTCGTCTGAGAGCCTCGCCGTGTTTTACAAGCACTAATTACTGAGCATCTCGCCACGCTTAGCGGAGACGAGCGGAGGCGTCAGCGCAGATCCTCTTTTTCAAGTTGGGAAACAGCCAGAGAAGAATCCACCGTCCTGAACGGCCCCAGAGAGACGACGCGGGAGAACAGAAAACTCACTGGCGTCACAGGCTTCGCGACGAAGGCCACTGCAACCACAAAGCAGCATGAAGCTCATCCTGGGAATAATGTATATTTTAATGAATGTTTATTTATTCAAAACTGTCATCGAGTGCCACTGTGGGGGAGGCAATGAGTGAGGCGTAAGGAATAAAAGAGTCTCTTTGGGGTGACAGGCATGGGGACAGGGTACTATAAGACCTGGCCATAAGTGCTGTGATGAAAACACGTACAAAGGCCAAGGGGAGCAGAGAGCAGGGCTCCTTAATCCATTCAGGGAAGTTGGAATTTTAGTGGGACGCATTAGTATAAGGATGGAGCATGGGTTTTCAGGAAAAAAACAAAAACAAAAACAAACAAATAAAACACACACACCAAAAAAACCACACCTCCTTTGCAAAGGCGTGGACACATGTTTCTGAGTGATGTGATATTTCAGTTTAGATGGGGAAGAATTGGGGTTAAAAAGGGGAGTACAGGGAGGAAAGAAGAGAATCTGTTTCAGAAAGTAAACCCCTTATCGTTTAAGCAGAACCTGATTTAAGATCACTTGGCACTTTAAAATTCTAGCCAGTGCGTGCTTTCAGGATGCCCAGATGGGAACAGTAATTCCCCAGGCCTCACCCATCCCTACAGCGGCCGCGTTGCTTTCTGGCTTCTCCTAATCTGGTTAGAAGGCCCTAAACTGGAACCGTTTATTCCAAGCTTCTTCCTCCGCAGGGATTAGGAGCAGGTTTCCATCGTAAATTGGTTGCCTTGCTTTCTTGAGGGTAAAGAGTTCTAGCTTTAATAGAGATATAATATATATCCTGTCAGTTTTCATTGGTACTTTTGGAAAAGTTGGGCTTTTAAAGACAATGTAAATATTTCTTTTATACTTTCACATAAGGATGAAAAATGTGCTTATCTACCTCCCTCTCCCTATAAAAGGTTCAAAATCAGTTTAAATTTGAGGGTTTTGGAAAGCTGTTGACGAAAAAGATAAATAAGTGTTTTGCAAACCAAAATGGCATCACTGTCACTGTTAATTTGCTTTAAATTGTCATTGAAAAGATTTTCATTTCAAGCTAGTGCTTCTTATTGGCTTAAAACCAACCGGTGGATATTATATTTTATGGGCACAGACGTGAAGTGTATGGATAAATATTAATCAAACTCCTACACTTACAGCCAGAACCACACCCCTAGTGGACTAACACATAACTTATGGTTCACTTAAAAAAAAACAAAAACTTAGGCCTGAGTCTGAAAAATTATGTCACCTAGTTCCATTTGAAATGACCCAAGAATCTGTGGTTGGGCTTAATTTTCCATTGTGACATCAGGGACTTATTGAATAAAGAGGAAAATAGAATAACATCAAGTTTTCATATTTGATTTCTTTTGTGTTTCCTAGAAACTGTGACATCTGTTTGAAACCAATAGAAAGACACCATAGAGGGGATTCATAGGAGAATTAGAGATATAGGTCATTCATTCATCTATTCAAACAAATACTTATCGATTTTCTATTATAACAGAGTACAATGTTCTATCCTGACAAAATAATAATTAGAGGACTCTTTGAATTTTGCCACATAGTTGGAAGAAACAGATGTTATTAAGTAAAAACAATTCAATGTGGTGAGCATTATCAAATATATTTAGAGAACACTAAGGAGGAGATTGCTGACTCTGCCTGTAAGGGCTAAAATAGCTTCACACTTGTGCTAAATTGAATAATTGCACCCAGTCAGAGTTTACTATGATAGAATTATATAGCTACACTTTGACATTCATCCTAATGTGTGGAGCATACTAATTACCTCTTCACATTGACCTTAGCCATATTATTTGCTTTGGGCAAGAGGAGGTTAGTGGGCATAAGACTAGCAGGAGCTTACACCTTGCTCCCAGATTTGGGCTTGCCCTTGTAGTCCAGAAGCATATACCCTGGAGAGCTGCTGCCACTTTCAGCAGGGGGCCCAGAACCAACTGGCAATCTAGACCCAAGCCAGCCTGAAGCAGAGCTGCTAGGCTAAGCCCAGTCTTGATCACTCAGACTACAGACCTGGGATCATGACAATAAATGCTTGTTCTTGCAAACCACCAGATTTTGGGGTTGCTGTTTTTTATGTAGCAAAACTGACTAATACAATATTTAAGCTGGATTTAAAAGCTGAATTTTCCCCTGGCCGGTGTGGCTCAGCGGTTGAGCATTTACCTATGACCCAGGAGACTGAGGTTCGATTCCTGGTCGGGGCACATGTCGGGGTTGCCGGCTCAGTCCCCAGTAGGGGGCGTGCAGGAGGCTAATCAATGACTTTCATCATTGATGTTTCTATCTCTCTCTCTCCCTCTCCCTTCCTCTCTCTGAAATTAATAAAGACATTTAAAAATAAAAATAAATAAAAGCTGAATTTTTAAGGAGGACAAGAAGAAAAGAAATCCAGGTAGACAGAACAGCATGTAAAATAAGGAATGGAGGCAAGAAATTGACAGGCATGCTTCCAAAGCATCAAGTCATTAGATGTTGCCAATAAACAGGTTATGCGAAGGGACTGACTGGCTCCAAATTAAACTGGTAAGACTGGTTGAGACAACACTGTTAAAGAGTTTGGAGTGTATTCCCTAAATAATGAATAGATCTGCTTGAGGAATAGAGTGTTACAATCACTCCCTGGATGAACACTGCAGGCATAAAAGTCAAAGTCCCCACTGGTGTGTTTTTCCAAAGCATAGTCCTAGGTGGATTACTGAGCTGATTTACCCCCATGTGTCAGTGAAATGGTTTTCTTGGTGCAGTGCTTGCTATAAGGGCCAAGCCCTGGTTCAGACATCAATAGCTGAGTGAATTTTACCCTTTAATTCAGTGTCAGGGACTTTAAGTCGTAGTGAAGGAGAGGAAGCAGGAATAGGACATCCCTCTAACTTTTCAGGTCCCACCTGTGCAAGGAATCATTATGAAGGGTCACTTGGCTTTACTCAGCATTTGCACTGGGATTGACTTTAATTTAGTGTGTTCAGTTTCCCCCAAAACCTCTACCCTCCCTGCAAACACAGAAAAACTCAAACTAATCTTTGCCAACGACAGGTACCAGGGCATCGAAGACAGCCCCCTGTAGTCTCTTAAGCAGGCCGGAGACGTGGCTACTGTCACGGCGACTATGCTGGAGATTTATGGGGACTGTGACTGTGGTTCAGGGAGCCTGCTCAAGCAGACATAAATCTTGGCAAAAGCGTCAGTCACACCATAAAGAGATGCTATGAGGAAAACACAAATGTCAAGGGCTGTACTTATTAGCATTACAAAATCAAGGTATGCTATAAATCTCATTTACATACAGGTGTACCCGTCTTGTTCTAAGTCATCTTTATACTTAACGATATTTCTACATCACCAATCAAGAGAGTAAGTAGGCAATAGTTCCTAGAGGGAGATAAGTCAGTGATTAAAACACAAATACTATAATAATTTCTCACATTTATGTAGTGCCCTCTAGTTTACAAAGTGCTTTCAAGTTCAGTATCTTACTTTTAACATCACTATAAACTTGTGAGTCAGGCAATGCAGACACTTTCTAACTTCTGTGGATCAGAAAACCAAGCCTTTAAAAGTTTAAGAAAAACTTCCCTATGGTCTCGGTTTGTTCATAACCAAGTTAGGACTCCAAATGGGTCCTTCAACTCCTGGGCTAAACCTCTTGCTAATAACTGAAAGAATCTGAAAACAATCACACTGCTGTTGCATGAGCTCTCACAGTCAGGCTCAGGTCTCAATAGGACACAGAGCCATTGCTATAGACTGAAGGTTGGTGTCTCCCCAAAATGTATATGTTGAAATCTACCCTCCAATGTGATGGTATTAGGTGGAGAGACCTTTGGGAGGTGATTAGGTCGTAAGGGCGGAGCCCTCACGAATGGGATTAGCGCCCTTATAAAAGGGACCCCGGAGAGCCTTGTCCCTTCCTCCATGTGAGGACACGGCAAGAAGGTGGCTGTCTATGAACCAGGAGGTGATTCCTCCCTCCTCAGACACTAGATCTGCCAGCATTTTCCAGCCTCCAGAATTTGAGAAATAAATGTTTGTAGTTTAAGCCAAGCAGTCTATGGTATCATAGCCCAAAACAACTAAGACGCATCCATTTTGCTCTGGGGCCTTTCCCTACCCAACACTGTTGCTATATGACCAATCTAATAAAATCAAGGGAAGGCTCATAGTGAGACGGGAACAAGTGATTAATCAGTGAAACCACTGCAACCTTTACATCTATGTAATGCCTCAGAGTTTAAAAACTACTCTCATAGCTAAAATTAAAGTTATTGATTTTAACTGTTATATATTTTCTCAGGGGATGCATTTGTGTCAGAACAGCTTAGGCTGTAAATCATAGGATTTGACTTACATAACTTATGTATCACTTAAGCAAGCTCTAATTTCATAATTATTTCATTGAGGAAGCATATGCCCCTAGCAGTGAAAGACTTGTCAAGAATAATTCATTCAGTTAATTAATTAAGACTCAAAACCTGGTATCTTAACTTGCAGGTTAGATGTGACACAATTAGGACAATTCATATTGCAGTTCCTCATTGCTGGAGACGGATCACTTTACCTTACTCCCAGCTCCAAATCACCACCCACAGTCAACACATGCAAACCACACACACACACAACTTTAGGATTACTGTCTCCATCTAAATGTCAACTGTTATTACCATGTTCTTTGTAACTTAAATTTCTCCGGCCACCAGCATTTCTGTAAATCCCCAAGGGCTTACTTTTCATGGCTTGATTTTCTGCTCTCTCTGAATATTGATTTCACTCACCGATCACCTCTAGCTACCATTCTCTTTCATCTGTTCTGCACCAACCCAGTTGGAACACTTAGACCATTTTTCCTTAATTTTCAAAAAAAATGCAGTCAAGTGTTATAAGTAGCATGTTTTACTGAAGGCTTTGTGTGATTGGAAAGAATGACTGACATCACAGTAAAGTATATTACTTAAAACATTAGGAATAGCTATTAACAAGAATTCCTTACCCCACACAAGGGAATTTTTCATTGGCCCCTTAATCAGCCATATTTTTCTTGGGTCCCCACTCTCCCTCATCATAACTCAATTCTCATAACAAATCTGCTGAATAATGTCGCTTGCCGTCAATATTCTATCTACTTTTGCATATCCAAAGATTCTTTTTTTGAATGTATATTTCCAATCTCCATTTTTAAAAATGTACCTTTATTGTTGGAAGTATAACAGATGTCCTCTTTTTATCTCCCATTGACCCCTTCCAACCTGCTCCCGCCGACCCCCCCCAGGCCTTCATCACGCTATTGTCTGTGTCCACAGGTTATGCGTAACCCATATACGCATGTAAGTTCTTCGGTTAATCTCTTCCTACTGCCACCCCCCCACACACACACACACACTTTCTGCTGAGATTCATCAGTTTGTTACATGCTTCTATGTCTCTAGATCTATTTTGTTAATCAGTTTAAGTGAGATCATGTGATACTTGTCTTTCTCTGACTGGCTTATTTTGCTTAGCAGTTGTCTCCAGGTTCATCCATGCTGTCCCAAAGGGTAAGAGATCCTTCTTTTTCACAGCTGCATAGTATTCCATTGTGTAAACATACCACAGCTTTTTTATCCACTCATCTACTGGTGGGCACTTAGGCTGTGCTCTGCCAAAACAAAGGCCATAGATCCATTATTTCCCCTTTGGCAGGATAGAGGACCTATCAAAAGTTTTGAAATTCATCCACCCTTCCTTCCTCCCACCAAAGTCATTGGTGATCCAAGGATTATTAATAGGGGCAGCTCCTGCTCAGTGATGTTCCCTGTAGCGCCAGCGACGGTGACTCAGACTGCACTAGTAGAAACGGCAGTGAGGATTCCTTTAGTCCAGCACAAAGGCATGTCTGTGGGCTGCGACAGGAGCTGTGGCAGGGTTCTTGTCTCGAGAAATCCTCTTCTCGCTTTGCTTCTTCCAACTCCAGTTTCTTATTTCTATCACTCTCTGTTGCCACTTTCCTGATGGGTCATACAACCTAGATGCCATACACTGAGGCAAGTGTTATCCTCTAAGTTAGATAAGGATAGCTGGTGTAGAAAAAACAATCACTATTCTGTTTATGGGGGCAGAAGTGCATGAAAGCTTCACTAAGGAGAAATTTCCTGCTGAGAGTCTAAAAGGTTAATAGGGGATTACAATGAGGGGAAAGAATGAAGGAATCCTAGGCAGAGAAAACAGCAAGTGTAACTTTAGCTAGATTTTTTTAAAAGCATGATATTTGAAGGATGGCCCAAAAACTTGGAATTACATATACATTCATATATATATGTGTATATATATATATTTATATAATTAATTAATTAATCAGTTATGTGTAATTGATAATGCCCTTTTCCCAGAACTCACTCTACCCTAGTTATATAATTAACTTTACCCACATTTTTCTCACTCTCTTAGGAAACACAATCTTCTTTGTAACCCCTTTTAACTCCACAGGATTGCAGACTCTAAGTAGCTCAGGGCAAAACTGGGGATAAAAAAGGTTGTACAAACCAGTTTCATACATCCTGTTTGACAGATGAAAGAAATTTGCAGCTATGTAACCCAGGGGAATGCATTGAAACCTAATTAATCAATGTTTGTAAATTGCTTTGAGACTCCGAGTGAGTGTATACATATGAAAAGTTGTATCATCATTTTTCTTATCTAAAGCAGTTTGTTTCTGAGATGATGAATGGCTGAGTGGCAGAAAGGAGAGAGCCGTCCCGATGAAGTTGAGGAAAGACAATTTCATGTCAAGAGAATAGTAAATTTCTATTAAAGTTTATGAAGATTGCTTTGTTACAACAAGCAATAATAAATATAAATAATTAAATGATAAAACAAGCCTAGGCCTGTGTGGTCTGAAGTCTTTAATGCATGCCTCGGGCATGGGCATGTGATAAGTCATCATGATACAATCAAATTGACTTTAATCAAGAAGCCTGCAGTAATGACACAGTAATTCATACTCTGCTGTCTGTTTATCACTATCATAGCATCAACATTTTTACAGGTTCAAAGATCTGTTTTGCCCTTGTGCACCACCAGAAAAAAAATAAAATAAAAAATGCTGAATAAGAACAGATTTCTTTTTCCCAATGCCAGTATTTAATATTAGTTGCAAAATCCTGAAGGTCTTTTAGCTTTAAAAGTCACATTTTAGGGTATAAAGCAAGATGTGAGCATGGCAAGTCCTTGCACTTTCTGTTTGGTTAGATTGTTCCTATGATGCAGGGAAACAGACAGTGAAAGGGACTCTTTCAAAACTAAATTTCAATAGATTAAAGTCTATAGGAATTTTCACACATTTACTTTTCCTCTCTCCTAAACAGGACACCTCAAAGTAATTCATTAGAAAAAATTGCAGATTAGTATCTTAAGTAAAGATAATTTTACTCTACTAAAATTTCCAAATGACTGTCTCTTGCATGCAAGCTGGTCATCAGGATTTGTCTCAGAGGTCTGCAGCTGCCAAAATACTATAAATTTTCATGGTACCTGACTGGTTAATATTTATATTGTAGCAACACATTCTAAAGAAATCTAATTGAATTCTAAAACCCTGTCTCTGTGAGGCCCAGGGATGCCACATTGTGCTACTCCATAATACACCACTCATAATATATTCTATTTGAACGATGCTCCAGACCCAATAGCCTAGGCATTTCCAGGGCAATTCTGATACGATTACGAGTATTTCATTCATTTCATGGCTTCATTCTTCTTCTGATGTCCCTGAGGTCCTGGAGAATGTCACTACTTCTTATGGTTTTTTGATTTAGCACGTAGCAGAGGATGGCAACCCTTGGATTATATGCCAAAAAAGGGTATCAATCACTTTCCATTTAAAGCCTTTTTCTTTCTCTATTTCAGAGAAATTTGCCACACACTGCAAGAGTTACTAACTGGATCATGTGCCCCTTTTTTCTCATGCCATGCCGAGCTTTAAGTCTTCGATGGTTCTCCAAGGTCTAGTGATTAATGAAGCTTAATAAGCATAGTTTATTCTTTCAACATCTCTTCCCACCAGTGTGCTCACTATTACCTCCAAGGTACCATAAGCTCTGGGCACCATGGACTATTCCACGATTTTCAGAAAAGTCATGCTCTTTGATGCTTCTGTGCCAGCATTTAAAATATTCTCAGTCCTTGGAATAGCATTCTGAGATCTTTTTTCTCTTGCGAAGATTATATTAATTCTTCTAAAATAGCTTCTTTTTTCCTTTTTGACCCACTGACTTGCCCAGTCAGGTGTATTTTATTCATCCAAAGAATATTTATAAGATGTCTCTTATCTGTTAGGCATTAAAATTTGGAGATGCAACAATAAAAAAATTAAAAAATATATTCCCTCCTTCTTTCCTCCCTCCCTCCCTCCCTCCTTCCTTCCTTCCTTCCTTCCTTCCTTCCTCCTTCCCTCCCTCCCTCCCTCCCTCCTTCCTTCCTTCCTTCCTCCCTCCCTCTCTCCCTCCCTCCCTCCCTCCCTCCTTCCCTCCTTCCTCCCTCCCTCCCTCCCTCCCTCCCTCCTTCCTCCCTCCCTCCCTCCCTCCCTCCTTCCTTCCTTCCTTCCTTCCTCTTTTCCTTCCTCCCTCTCTTTATTTTTTTACATTTTTATTCCATGATTTAAAACAACTTCAACTAAGTTATAGACTCAAACTCTTCCAGATCTCTCACTCACCACCATCATCATGTTTCAAGTCCCTGAGCTCTTCCAGCACCTAGTACAGAAGCATCAAAAAGGTAAAGTTGCATGAAACAGACAGCACCTTTTCACCCTTCTGCCTCCTATCAGACCCTCTCCTTGAGATAAAGAAAAATGTAACACGGAAAGGAAGTGATTCCGTATCATGAAGGATTTTGAATGGATGTCACAAGGGGATAAAGTTTATTAAGTTGTGAGTAAAATTAACTCTTTATGTAAATTCCAATTTAGGATTAGAAAGAAAGAGAAAGGATAGAGATTTTAGAATATTCTGCCATTAAGTGCTGTTCAATCGAATTCTATTCGACTCTTAGGCCTCTTTAAAACTACAACTAGTCGCCTACATTTGAATATTTCTATTAATTGATTCTCACAATATATGAGGTAGGTATTGTCATCATTTACATATGAAGAAACCCTGGTCTAAGGAGATCATAGCCAGAGAGCAAGTGGCAGAATCAATATTCAGTTCCTGGTCTATGGTTCTCGAAATTCCCTTCTTTTCTCCTCGCACTATCTTGGGCTAATAGAATCAGACTTACACAGGGAAGAATTACTCATTTTGCAATTCACGTATTTTACTAAATGCAAATGATATACAAACATTCCTTGCACCACATCCAAGTACTTCTGTGTTTCTTCATAACGGAAGAAACAGTGCCAAGAACTAGAACCATGAAACCTGAGAATCTAAACCTTGAGGTGCTTCTTAGGACGAGACGGTTGGTTATCTGACATTTAACAGAGTATGGGGAAAATTTGCCAGTAGCAGTACACTGTGGAATGAAAGAGGGCAATGCTTAAGAGAAATGTCACTTTCCTGTCATCACCAAGAAAGAGATTCAATGACACAGCTCAGAACCCACAGCAGCAGGTAATCACCCCAGATCAGAGGCATCCACTTAGACGGGATGCAATACTATGCTCAGAGTCAGCGTAATACCAGAAGATAATTAAAGTTTTAGCCAACAGGCCATGGTATCTGTTGGTGATGGTAACCCACATCAGATTTGTAACGTCTTCATGACAGGTTCAAAAGCAAACAGTTCTATAGCCTTTACCATCCATCTCCACTCAGATGACTTGAACTAGTCAAGAGGTTTAATAGTTGCCTAGAGAAAGCATTTGGGAGAGGCTTTTATTCATGTTTAAAATTAGAATCAGGAAATCTAATCAATACATAGTCTCTACTTGGCCTTGGATAACATTGAGACGCTAACAAAGATCATCACCAGAAACCTTTAGTCAACATCTTCTTTTCCCACGTATTTCCCTCTCTGTGTGGCAGCTCTGTGCACGCTCTTACACACCCAGGGGTTCCAGCTCTCCCTTTCTCCTCTCCTTTATAAATTACTATGTCTAATTTGCAGGAGATTTGAAACTCATTCATGAACATTTATGCCTGATTGACTGTATTCATTATCTATTGCTGTGTAACACGTTCCCACAAATTTAGAGGTTCAAAACAATGCACACTTATTATCTCACAGTTTCTGGTCTTCAGGCTTCACCGCGTCCTTTGCTTAGGAGACACAAGGCTGCATTGTGTTAGCCAGTTTGGGGAAGAATCTGTTTCTAAGCTCACTCAGGTGGTTGGTAGAATTTTCACAAGTGGAAATTCCCTTTGACTACCACCTGCAGGTCTAGTTTTGATCCTGGTAACTACCTGTATTGATTTTTTTTTTTTTTTGGTATATTTTTTTCAAAACTTTCACTGTGCAGTGATAACCAACTTTGTAGATCATTGGGTTATATGTATTTTATAGAGAGATAGATGATTGATTATACTCCACAGTATAAGAACTAAAACTATTTAACTTGCCTTTTCATTCAGCATATTTCCTGGCGTCATATCCAGGTTAGTACCTATAGAGTAAAATAATTTTTAAAACTGTTTCCTAATATTTCCATGGCCGCAAATGCTCTATTGTGGACCTTAATATTCTCTTTATTGTTATCTATAGTAAACATGCTTGAATGAACTTCCTTGAACATGTCTCAAACACACAGATATAGAAGTGTTTTCCTAAAGATAAAATAAAGAGGTTGATGCCACACAAGCTAAAGATATTTTTTATTTTTGATATACACTGCCAAGATGCCCATGCCAATTTATATTCCCTTCAGAGGTGAAATGTTATACTTTTTATACTTAAATAAGGTAATGTGGGCCATGTGCCTAGTGCAGCCCTCAGCATATATTAAAGTGCTCAATAAATGTTAACTATTACTGTTACAGTGAGCTAAAAATAAGCTGTTTTGTAGTAGTTTGACTAGACAGGAGGATAGGATTCGGAAGAATCTCTAGGGCAGTTGGTGGGTTTCGCTAAATGTGTGAGTGCGAATGTGAAACTGAAATGAACGATGTGATGAGGACAGATTCCATACTTTACGATTTTGCTCAAGGCCAATTCAGAGCGCACTTAGAGCTCATATGTGTTGAAATTATTAACATATCTGGCACAAGGATATAACCAGCAACGTACTCAAATTGCTGAAGTCAAGTATTAAAGCCCAAAATGTCCCTTATTAGAAAGTTTCATGTGATCTAAAATATTTTCATAAATGTTACACATGCTTGATTCTAATAGACTTAAAATTTCATTTGACTTAATAAATATGACCACATAAATTGAATCTGACTTAAAATGTAATGACATACCAGCCCTAGTACATTGCTCAAGCATAATGAATTACTAAGATAAGATGAATCTTAAGTGATAAAACTAAATGACAAATGACAAGATTTCTTTTAAACCATTCAAGGGTTTGACAACCTGAGCTAGACTAAGGGGAATATAAATGGATTTCTACTGGTTAGAGCTGGTAAATACAGGAATAGGCAATGAAAAACAAGTTCTTAGCTAATTTTTTATGGAAATACAGAATTGATAGTGTTAAACACTGCACAAGACTATGATGTAAAATATATTCCATGTGTTTTATCTTATTTCATTCATTTTTGTTTTGTCTTATTAGAAAAATTTTAACCAGAACCAAAGGAATGCAAACTCAGAAAGACAAAAATTACATGAAAAGCATTAAGAGACAGAGTGAGGTGGAGCAAAGTGACAGAAAGTTGAAGTCTGAAGCTAAGTCTCTTATGAAAAATTCTAGGTGGTGAGGCGTCTCAAGACCTTTATTAGAAATAAATATCTAACAATAAAAAAAGGAGATTTAGCAAACTATTCTGTTTACGGTCTCTTTTGCTTTAATGTAAAACTCTTCTATTGCCAGGAATCTTCAGTGGTGCTTTCCCTACACACACATGTTGTGCGTGTAGTTTGGGAAGGGTAGCAAGGGAAAGTTATTGAGTTCTGTTCTAAGGCAAATAGCCTAAGGAAAGGGAGATGTAGAGTTTAGAGTCAGTAAGAAGCCTGTGAAATGCTTAGTCAGACTGAGGGGAACGTTAACATCGTTTTGGTCACCAAAAACGCAGAATTTTATTAAAAAGACCACGATTTAAAGAAATTCTAGATAACAAAATCCTGAGATTTACGAGAAAACTCCACATGCGGAGAATCTCCAGAGGAAAGAGAGAGAACCTCATGAAGAAAGTTTTTCCTGGAAAAGCTATGTACCTAACCTCAAATCAAAGCCAGCAGGATTGCAAAGTGCAGTGAGCCATGGGGCAGGTTCTGGTGTAATTCATTAAAGACCACAGAAAATGCTGCCTGAGGCTCCTCTCAAAGGAACTCGGGTTAAATCTCAAGTAGTCTTCTCTGTTTAAAAGCAGTAAAGACCCAGCATGGGCTTTGGTTCCAGAGAGAAAAAGAGGAGTTTCTCAAACAACTTCGCAGCTGTGCTCAAGAGACAAACGCTGTGTGGACCTGCCAAGCTCTGTTTCCACTCAGGCCCTCTCTGCATGACTACACAAGCCAGAGCCTTCAAATCAGAATTTGTATTTACCACCAGTGGAACACAGACTTTTTTTCTCATGTTGAGGACAAGCAACACTCATCAAATTGATCCTTTAGTTATAAATGTAAAAAGCTACACACTAATCACTGAACAAACTCAACAATTAGAAGAACTTAACATGGAATAAAACAGTTGTTGCAGGACTCAGAGGAGATGCTCAAAGAATTATAATTTTCCTCCTCTGAGAGATTCAGAAGCATTTCACATTTATTGAAAATTAACTGATCGTTATTTAAAAAGCAATAGGAATTTTTAGCTGTTAAAATCAATGTAATGGGTGGGGGGTATATGGTCGGCAACCTTTATGACGGCTCCCAGTGACCCTACTGCCTGGTTCTCATGCCTCTGTGTAATGCCTTACCTTTCTGTATGCCCTGAACCTAGTGATTCTCTTCTCACAGATAAATGTGACAAATCTGGTGGGTAGTACCTCAAAGGCTGAGTTACAAAGGGACAGTGGCTTCCATCTTGCTCTTCTTTGGTTTTCTTACTTGCTCATTCAGATGGAAATTAGCTGCCATGCTGTGGGCTGCCCTATGGAGAAGCCCCCACAGAAAGGAACTGTGGAAGTCCTCCAGGCAACAGTTAACGAGGAACTAAAATCCTTTGTTCAACAGCCTTGAAGCTTGCCAACAACATGTAGGTGAGCTTGAAAGTAGATATTCCCTCAGTTGAGCCTTCAGATGAGACTTCAGCCTTGGCCAACAAATGACTACAGTGTTGTGAGAGACCTTGAAGCAGAGGAACCCAGTTAAGCCATGCCTGGATCCCAGAGACACAGAAACTATGATATAATAAGTGTTTGCTTTTATAAGCCCCTAGATTTTACAGCATTTTGTTGTGAAGCAATTGATATGTCATATAGGTGGATGGGGGATGGGACAAGCAGTAGGAAACTTCACTGAAGGCCAGATAGTAGAACGGTTCCTATTAAAAATCAAATTAATGAGCCACAAGTCAAGTCAGGAATTTTCTTATAACACAAGACAAAAGAACAGTAAGAAAAAATTATATATATTTAATATTTAAATACACATATATTTAATATTTAAATATATATATATATTTAAACATACTTATTTAAGTTAAGAGATGTGGAAATTAGACCTAAGAGATGAATGGACTGGAAAGTATATAAGGAAAAATAATTTTTTAAAATTCCTAACCTAAAGAAAGTTCTGAGTCTTCATATAGAGGGAGTCAATTAAAGAGTGCTTAAATTGTTATTCAAAAAGACATCTAGTGCTTAAATTTCTTAATGCCCAAGAACAAATAGAAAATTCCATAAGCTAAACAGAGAGTTAGTGAGAGAAAAAGAAATGTTTTCAGTATTATACAAAACACTCAAAGATGTCCATAAGTGCTCATGTAAAATATTTTAAACTCATCTAAATTCTATTCAAATATAACTCAAAATTATACAAATAATTCATTTATGAAATTAATAAAATAGAAGCAACTTCAGTTTAAAATGGCAGATTGACCAAGCATTTCTCATTTCTCCAGATAACTCAAAGTAAGTACATAGACCAGCAATTTTCAACCAGTGTGCCGCAATAATTTTTAAAACATGCAATACCTGACTGTTTAGTCAGGGGCACTGACCTCTTTCCCCTTAGACTGTCAAATAAAAAGATGACAACAGCCAACACAACAATAGCCATCTGCTGTGAATGAATCAAAGTTATACCTATTTTTCGTGTCAGATTGGCAAAAAATATATTTTTTGGTGTGCGGCAGAAGTTTAGTAATTAGTTTATGTGTGCCATGAGGTGAAAAAGGTTGAAAATCCCTGACTTGGACCAATATTTTGATTCACAGGTGACATTTTTAACTTCAAATTAAATCTTCAAACAACTCACCAAACTTGAACCTGTGGTTTTTCCATTGGTTAGCACAATCTGTTATCCCAAATAAAATTTCTAAAGGAGTGTGTCTTTGGATATTATGTGCTTCTCAGCTGTCAGGGACACTATCTAATTAGCTATTTGTATGCAAAGCAGAGAAAAAGATAATTAGAGACATGGATTATGCAAAGGCAATCACACTGACAGAGGGCCGGAGAAGACTCACATATATTGAATCAAATCTATATATATGCTTCTACACCTGATCATATTTCATTTGGATTGTATTACTTTTATGCACCATTTAACATGCTATAAATGAAGCAATATCCTAATCCATTAGTTGATAAACTAAATATAAATCTTATAACATATCTGCTGGACTATAAATATAATAAGCTTCAGGGAATGCAAAGAAATAAAGTCCTGCATTTGGAAAATGTCTTCTTTAGCTCCAACCTCCAGTACTCTTTCTCTAGAGAAATAGGGGGAAATTTTAATACTAATAGCACAGTCAACACATTTATCAAAAAAGAAAAATCCCTGGCTTGTAAAACCTGTCCTAGTTATCTGTTTCTACATAACAAATCACCCCACATATTTTTTTGAAGTAAAAGGACAAATAGTTGATCATGCTCACAATTTGGGGGGTCAGGTATTTGAGAAGGGCATAGAGGAGATACCTTGACTCTGCTCCAAGATAACTAGGACTTCAGATGGGATGACTTCAGTGGCTAAGGGTTGCTGGGAGACTGTGACTAAGGCCATATGTCTGGGGTTTCAGTTCTGGCTATCAACTGGCTTCTTGAGTTCCCCGTGTTGCATTTGCTGGGGATTAAATGTCCAGGATGGCTAGTCACTCGCATGCCTGGTAGAGCATGGGCATAATCTTTTTTGGCTCTCTCATGGCTAGCTTGGTCTTCCTCATAGCGTGCTACTTTTAGGGCAGTCCTCTTACATAATGGCTTTGTTTTTGAGAGTGAACATTTCCAAGAAATAAGATGGAGAAGATGCCAGTCCTTTAAGGCCTGGAAGGAGAAACTAGCATGGCAACAATGCCACCGTATTTTATTGGTCAACATGGCAAGATTCAAGGGAAGGGGACATAGATGCCTCTCTTGATGAGAGACGTACCAAATAACTTGCAACTATCTTTAATCTGCTAAAGAACCATATCTTCACCATCATGATTTACCAGAACTTGGAAGGTCTTAGCAGGATTCTGTGATATGATTTCTTATAGGCTTTCACTTGCATAGAAGCCCCACCCTTGCCCTCCCCTCAAAGGAAAAAAGTGAGAAATACAATTCCATAGCTATGTTTGATGTCAGGTGGGTACTAGACTTATGGGGGGGGGGGAGGTGTAACTTTGTAAGTTACGTGTCTAACCACTGTGTCGTACACTTGGAATTAATATAACGTTTAAAGTCAATTGTAATTGAAAAAATTTTTTTGAGTTATTGTAGAATGTAAAAAAAAAAGAAAGAAAGAAAAATGCAATTCCAAGCAATAAATTGTTGTGGCACAGGTTATTTTAAAAAATATCTTCCAAAGCTAGTGTGCAAAACTTTATGTTTGACCCCTCAGTTTGGCACAGTGAACTGAGCTAAGTATATTTATCTCAAATCCTTCCCAAACCCTACTGAAATTATGTAAAAAGATTCAAAAGGGAATCCATCCATAGAAGTGCAGGTAAGGAAAGAAAGATCATTACAGGTACAGATAAGTTGATGTGTTTCTGAAATATGGAAGGTGTATGACATCCTACCCACAAACCAAATAGAAAGAGAATCAGCGCACAGTATCCCAAGGGATGCTACAGGCGGAGCCTGCGGAAGCCTCCAGGCTCATAGAAGTTCAGGAAAGTAGGAGCAACAAGAGAGCAGAGCCTGAATGGGATCCCCTTCACTCCTGCATGTATCGGCGCACTGTTTGTCCCCAGATGAGCTGAAGAACTGCTCTTGAAAGATATTGAATGATCTGCCTGGCAGCATTAGGCTCTGCGCAATAAGGAATTAACCTTGCCCAATGAGAAGTCTTGCCCTTTGTCCCTAGCTCCTAGGAGATAACCTCTAAGCCTTTGGATATCCTGCATGGTAACAGTCTTCCTTTACCTGGGGGTTTGGGGCCACAGCAGATAGTCTATGCTAATAATATGATGTAGGGTGGGGCCTTCGGTCCACCTAGTATTAGGGGCTGGAGGCTAAGGTCAGCCACAGGGGCAGTCAGCCATGTCTATGTGGCCAAGTCCCAATTAAAAAACGGCAGGGCTCAGGTGAGCTTCCTGAGTTCACTCCATGTATATTGTCGCTCACACATTGTCGCTGGGAGAAATAAGCGCTGCCCATATCATTTCACTGGGAGAGGAAAAGTATGAGCTCCGTACCTGCCCCTTCTGGTCTCTGCCACAGATGCCCTTCCCATTGCTAACTTCAGTCTGTATTCTTTTACTATAATAAACTATGACTATGAGTATAACCACAAGTCCTTGAACCTGAGGCTGGACGCTTGGAGGCCTCCTGAGCTCACTGCTCCTATTGAGAGGCCTGTTCCACAGAGTACGGCCTCCTCATCTTAGCAGCTGCGTAGGTACTCATACTGTCTGCCTTCTCCCTATCTGCTCATTTTAAAATGCAATTATCCCAGGAAAACAGAGTTGACAACAATCCCTCCTACTCAGGGAAGAGTTTATGGTCAATACATTAAGAAGAAAGGAATTTACAAATAGTTTAGAGTTAAGCAAATAACTATTAGAAGAGCTAACGGAAGGGTCACTTTGTGGAGTGTCACAGGGTGTAGAAAATGTTTTACCCTGCTGTATTTTTAATATTATTTCCATGGACATAGGTTTTATAATATTTTGTAGAACTCGCGACCATCCAAAATAAACAACACTTTTGAGTCCTACTTGCACTGAAATGTGGCTCTATTGCTAGGTTCTGGTCAAGGAGATGTGCTCAGGAATGTGTGGCAATCTTCAGAAATCATCTTGAAGAGGCATCTGGTATGTACTTCCCCGTCCCCTTTTTACTACACATGCTCCTCTTTCCTGTTGCCTGAACCTTGGCTGCTGCCTGGGAACATGAGAACGGAAGCCGCACACTAGAGAAAGCAGCCCAGGGAGCAGCCAGGGCCTTTGAGAACTTAGTGGGGCAAAGAGGGCGAATGAGCCCTGGACTGTATAGCTCCGTAGTCTTACAGGAGAGAGAAATAAGCTCTTATTTTTGGTCTAAATCAAAGTTATTCTGAGTTTTCTGCACATGCATTTAAAATTAATTGTAACACACGTATGTTCTTTTTATTAAGAACAAATTCATGTTCTGCCATTCACTTGACTTCCCTTCTATTTTCTCAAACTACATGCTTTTCTCTATTTTTTTCTTTTTAATAACTGTTTTTAGCATCAGTCTCTTGCTAATGAGGTCTTGGGTGAAGGGCGAGGGTTACTGTGATGAGTTTCATCAACTGGAAAGAGCTCCTAGGTTATCTTTCTGTGCATCCTTGGACTAACGCAAGGTGAGTATCTGCCTTCTAGCACACGGTCCCGTGTACTTAAGCACCCAAATTTTGACACCTTTGAGAAGAACATGGCCACAAGATGTTACTACTGTCCGTCAATCCCTTGAGTGATTAGTGCAATGGAAACAGAATTTCAGGCAACCAGCCAACATTAATAAAGCATTCCTTTTAGACTTGCAGATGTGCATAAGAATTTCTATTTCTTCCCAGGTTTGCATGATTATTATTTTCACTTCCTTGCTCATTAGGTAAAGGAATAATGTCAGTGCAGAGTGTTTTCACAGACAGGGTAAAATGGGATGCTGAGAGAAGCTGACAGCACCCTAGAGGAAATGACCAGATGTTTGTCATGCACATTTCTAAGGCTACGGCCTGGGTTGAAGCAAATGTTACAAAACAGAAACAAAAACAAATAAAGCTGCATATTCTTCACATTAACCGAGACAACAGAATGCCTTCATCTCTGGCTGCCTTTGCTCCCATGGTGAAATCATTCCCTCCAACTTTATTTCTGCAATTCCCAGCACAAATAAAACGCCTGTGCCCCTAAGCCAGTGGGCAGCCACTGACATGCTGATTAAGCATTACTGATTAACTGTACAATAAGTCATTTAAATGGCTGGTGCACAGATGGGCAACATTTATTTAATTGTTTAATAACCTGCACTCTAAAGGGAACTTGCTAATGCACCTACAATTGAGAAACAATAATGCTGTTTCAGGGAAACCTGAATTGACTTACCTTTTATGTACTGAGGTCATCATTTAGGTAAACTTGTATAACTTCATTTTAACTCTTATCAGTCACTACACGCAGGATCATCTGATGCAGGCGACGTCTCAGAAAAAAATCTAACCCAAGCACTATAGATTTTAAAATGCCCTCCTTGTTATTTTGTGTTAACCCTTTTAAACTTGTTTTATATTTGTATTTGTTTGTGTCAGACATACAATGTGTTGATCAAAAGTATTTTAGGCCTGGCCGGCGTGGCTCAGCGGTTGAGCGTCGACCTAGGATCCAGGAGATGGAAGTTCAATTCCTGGTCAGGGCACATGCCTGGGTTGCAGGCTTGATCCCCAGTAGGGGACGTGCAGGGGGCAGCTGATCAATGACCCTCTCATCATTGATGTTTCTATCTGTCTCTTCCTCTCCTTTCCTCTCTCTGGAATCAATAAAGATATATATATTTTAAAGTACTTTAGGAAACAGAAGATACTCTTCATAACCAGTTGAAGGCATATTTATCACAGAAGGCATCTTTCAGCTCTAGGCTCACTCTTTAAAGTCAACTTGAGTAAGAACTTGAAGAAGGGCCCTTCATGCTATCTATTCCATCTGACAAAAAACAACTATGATTTAAAACTCATCTCAAAGTTCACTGAAGTTTAAAATCAACAAATATTTCTTGAGCACCTATCAGGTTCTGTGCTAGTTGCTAACTAGCTGCTCCTTAAAGAAGACAAAAATATAAGCAAATAAATAGTATAAGTGATGGAAAGAGGTGGATTTGAAAATCAGATTGCCTGGATTCAATTTTTTTTCCTCTAGTACTTACTCCCTGTGCAATGTTGGCAAGAATTTAAACCCTCCATTTAAAATGGGAATAATAATAAAATAATAATAATAACAACGCCTACTTATTATGGACTGAATTGTGTCCTACAAAAAAAGTTATGTTGAAGTCCTAATCCCCAGTACCTTAAAATGTGCCCTTATTTGGAATAGGGCCTTTACAGAGATAATCAAGTTAAATTAGGTCACTAGAATAAGTCTTAATCCTATATTACTGATCCTTATAAAAAGGAAAAACATGGACACAGAGACAAGTATGCACACAGAGAAAGGATGATGGATGTCAAAGACATATAAGGAGAGATTATCAGGGGAAGACAGAAGCAGAGACTAAAAACTATGGAGCTGCAAGCCAAGAAATGCTGAGGGTCACTGGCCACCACTAGAAGCCAGAAAGATGCAAAGAAGATTTCTTCCTGGAGCCTTAAAGAGCATATGACCCTGCCAACAATTGGATTTCAGACTTCTAGCCTCCGAAACTATGAGAGAATGAATACATGCCTATCCTTTTAAGGACAGAATGTGGCAGCCTCAGGAAACAATACACTCTTAGAGTCATGATCAAAGGGTCAAGCAATTGACATAGGCATAGCGCTTGGAACAAGTCTGCCATGTGGTCAGCTCCACGATTTCTGTCAAAGATTTCATAGAAGTTAGAGAACAAGTTATCTCAGGAGTAGAGGAGAAAGGCTAATAAAATTAGCAAATTGTTATTGCCTCACGATTTTTACGTATCAACAGTCTGGCATGGTTTTGCTGTGTGCTTCTTTCTGGCTCAAGTTATCTCAAGAGGTTGCAGTCCAGCCGTTGGCTGGGTGAGATTATGGTCTCATCTGAAGATTCAACTAAGCAGGGAGCAGACAGAACATATCCTGCCAATCTCATGCGTGTGGTTGTTGGCAAGTATTGGTTCTTCACCACTGGGACCTTTTCACAGGGCTGCCTCATAACATATCTTCCTCCAGAGCGAGAGATCCAAGAGAAATCAAGAGACAATGCCTTAAAGGAAAGCCACAGTCTTTTTATAACCTACTCTCAGGAGTCACACCTCATCACTTTTTTTTTTTTTTTTTTTGTATTCTGTTCATTAGAAACAAGTTAATAAGCCTTGCTCACACTCAAGGGAAGATGATTATACAAAAGAGTGAACCCCAAGAGGTATGTACCCCTCAGAGGCTACCTACCACACGCAGAAAGTGAAAGAAAGAGGGCTTTCAACATGGTATTTCGAGTGCCTTGAAAATAGGAGGTGCTCATTAAGTGTTCAAAACTGAATTCACAAAATGAGGTACTGATTTATATTCCAACTTTCTGAGGGTAGTTTGGTTGGAGTTGGGGGGATACATTATAGTTTATTCCATATAATAACAAGTCATTTTTCTGTATTTATGTTTTAAAAAATAAATCAGGTGTGATGTTTTGGGGAGGTTTACCCAAAGAAGGAAGGGCAGTACAGAGAATGAATCCTGTTCCATTTGTCACAATTTCTAAGTTAAATGTTCAAGTAAGACAGTATACAAAGCAATGTTAGTATAATTGAGTTTTCAAATTTTTATTTGTCTTAATTTTACAAATAAAATACATAAATATTCTGATTTAAAAACATTAAAAATACAAATATTATATTTCTCTTCACTTTGTTACACAAATATATAAGAATATAGAAATAGCCAAGGGATCCTGACCTGTAGAGACCTGGCAATCACGTATGATGCAGGCCCAGAGTGCAGGCCAACATGTCTGATTGATAGGCTAGGGGCACATAAGAGAAATAGAACCACTATTACTAGAAAGAAGAGATTTTCTTACAGACCCTGGGAAACTGAAGGATGCGTTGCAAAGAGAAGAATAGGCCCTGGATATAAGGCAGCCCCAGAGTCCAGTTGAGCCTGTTACTCAAAAGAAAATACATTTTAAGCACATATCAAGGACAGGACCCATCTGAAGGGAGACAGTGTTCTGGGCTAATTTTTTCCAGGGCTAATTTTTGCAAGGACAGTGATAGAAAGCAGACCCTGGGAACTCACTAACTTTAGTTTTCTCCCACCCACTAGCCCTATATAAGAGTTTGTTTGAAACGAAAAGGAGTGCTGTCTTTTCAGGGTGTTACACCTGCTACTCTCTCAGGTTGCCGGCTATCTGATTAATAAACACACCACTAAGATTCAGTCTCATCTCTACTTGCTTGACTCTGGTAGTGGAGGGCAGTGGACCCCTTGTCTGGTTTCATGATTACTGAAGCTCAAGTAGGAATAAAGGCATCGACACAGATGCCAGCTTAGAAGACGATGACAGGACCAGTGCCAATATTTATCCTTTGATGCCCCATAAGTCCCATAAGACCTTGAAAACAACTTCCAAGAGAAGAACCAGAGCCCTGAAGTGATTGAGAAGACTCTCAATCAATTGAGATGAAGCACTTGTTTCAATGGTGGCTTGAACTAGAAATAGGAAAAATAAAAGGTGACATTTCTTACACACTTGAGACTGTGGGCTGGGATTCCTATCATTGTATGAAGGAACCATTGTGCTCCTTTACCTCTCTCTATAAAACCCAGAGTAATAAATGGGTACATGAAGGAATTTGGGAGGCAGAATATTCCACAATGGGATTCAAGTAGGGGAAAGGAGTTTATTTTATTCTATTATCTTTACTTTAAATCCTACAGAAAGCTATGGCTATAATCAAGAAATCTTTTCAGTTAGGAACTTACAAAGAACCCACTTTCTCCAAACTTCCAGGCCTGAAGTTGAGGCTCTGAATATAGTTTACTGATGCCTAGTAAGTTGGGTCTATTTTCAGAGCCTATTTTTCCTTTTCATGAAAAAAAAAAAAAAAAAAAAAAAAGACACAGAAACTGTATAAGTACATAGATTTTGAAGAAAAGAAAATTGTGCATTTTAGAAGAGAGAGGACTTCTTGTAGTTGTACTAAGTATAGTAAGACCACAGGAAAAAATATTTTTCTAAGATTTGTTTTTTTCTTTTAAATTCTATCTAAGGAAAAGTGCCATTAGAGTCCCTTTCATGTTTATTTCTCCTCTGAAATACAATGTAAACATTTTAGGAGAAAATAGTCACCTACCTTTTTGATGTCACAATCCAAAATAGTGTAATTCTTCTGGCATTATTGAGGGCTCAAGCTCAAGCAAAAAGTGTTCCCTATAATTAAGGGAAAATATCTATTATGGGACACAATGCATATTCCTCACTGAGTTTACCTGTAAAAAGGCAGCCACCAACAGGTCTGGTGAAAAAGTCTACACTAACTGGCCTCTTTGATCCCTTCCAAGAAAAAAGTTAGTCCCTAGGGAAGGTATAGCAGTTGAAAAGCTTTGCTTTTAATCACCATGGCCTAAACCCAGATTGTCTCTATGCAAATCTGCCTTCATAATTGAAATTGTGCCTTCACCATTTCAGTGGGGATTTACCCAGAAGTGTTTCTCAAAGCCCAAAAGCACTGGTGACCTAGTCAGACTAATGTGGTCCAGAGCCCGGCAGGGCGTGGCTCAGTGGTTGAGCATCAACCTAGGATCCAAGAGATCAAGGTTGGATTCCTGGTCAGGGCACATGCTGGGCTGTGGGTTTGATCCCCAGTTGGAGGGGGGATGGTGCAGGAGGCAGCCGATCAATGAGGACTCTCATCACTGATGTTTCTCTCTCTCTCTCTCTCTCTCCCCCTTTCTCTCTCTAAACTCAGTAAAGATATGTTTAAAAATATATCTACGGTCTAGAACTCTAAGTCTAGGAGTGAAGGAAAAGAAGACTGAAATCAGAGGTGAGTCTAGATAAAAACAAGGAGATGAAAGATTTTTTTTTTGCAGATGTGAAGAACAGCTAGATTTCTCAATAGCTTCTGTTGAATGTATAAAAACTATGAGATCTGAGCTCAGTGGAGACATTACCCAATCACATACTTGGTATAATCTTTGATTCTTTGATGTCAATGCATGTTGTAAGAATAAAGTCATAGCCTAAATGAAATAAAGTCTGCCCCAACGATTGCTGCCTTCTAACCATATTTCACACAGAAGTCCCAGCTACTTATGATTCTCTACAGCTGCACTACTTCTGTGTTTGCTTTACCTGATTATTAATTTAAGATAACTTATGACAACTACTAAAACTGCTGAATAAATAAGACTCATTAGGTTTTTTCCAGAACCTCATCCTGCTGTACAGTCAAATAAACACTTAGGCGTGTATGTCGGGTCTCAGTGTAATTGACTCAGGTAGTAAATGCAGGAGCCTTTTTTTTTTTCCCAGCATGCCCTGGTACTGAAGACAACTTGCTTCTCCTAAACATTTTACAGGGACACGTCAGTGCTGGTAAAATTAATTTCTATTATTAATGGAGACTCATGTTGTCAACATCATTCTCATTGTTTATTACTCGGTCAGGGATATGTTTGCATGTAAACTTTCAGTGTCTTTTGTACACTTTAGTCACCTTTGCCAAAAATTGAACAAGGAAGAAAACCAGACTTTTTGATTACTCGCTTGTGGCAACCGCTGAACAAACTACTTTGTATACATTAGCATATTTAACATTCCCATCGAGTCTTCTACTCTGCTGCATATTACTCACCCAGTCCTCAAGGTCACACTCTGAAAGATGATAGAGCCTGAAATGGGAAATAACTAACTCAGGCATTCTCCCTAATCATACTCACCTACACTGACCATTTTTTTTATCCAAGCACTACCTCCCAAATATTCCTGTGACATCACTTAGGTAACAAATAAATTAATCCCTCCATTCTCTCTCTAGCCCAATGATTCTCAACTGGGGACAATTTTGTCCCCAAGAGACATGACAATGTCTAGAGGCATTTTTGGCTTTCACCACTGGAGATGTAAGCACCATTGCTATCTAGCGGGTAGAGAGCTCAGGGAACCTACTAAAGACCCTGCAAAGGACAGCTCCCGCAATAAAGAATCACCCAGTCTCAAATAGCAGGAGTGTCAAGCTGATAAACCCTGCCTACTGTTATACGCACGCACCCCCACAGGAAGGTAAGATGTTAGTTGCTATGAATAATTGAAGAACTGTAAGATACTCTTTGCCCCCAAGCATCTGTAAGACTTCTAGTTCTAAAAGTGTACAAATCTGTGAAATATGAATTAAATGCTCTCTTATTGTGGCTAAGATCCAAGAAGCTATAGAAACTCCCATGTTAAACAGAGGCCCATTGCTGTATCACGCCTACTGTTAGAATTGGTCATACTATATTCCAGATTTTAAATTGAATGTCAAATTTAATTTGCCTGAGGAGGCCTGAAGCTAAAAGTCTATCACAGATCACAGAGCCAGACCTGACAGCTGGCTGATAAATCCACCTGATAAGGGGGCTAGGGGAGGGGGTGACAAATCACTGTTTAGAGCATCATTGTCTCATACTCCCCCAACCCCTAAACGGCTCAGCACCCTACTTGAAAGGATCTTGTCTTTGTAAAGCTAAACATCAAAGAAAATGTACCATTCCAGATCATAAAAAGGCTCAGCCTATAGACTTCTGCTCCCAAGGATTTCCATTAACCATTTCCCTTTCCAAGGCAGTTTAACCCCAAGTTAAAGTGACAGGTGGGGCAAAGGAAGAGCACTGTGGAAATGTCATTCTGTCCACCCACCTTTTTCCAGCCCTGGTCCCCGTCACTAGAGGAAGTAAGCTTCTAGTAGCTCCCCGCAATTCATCCCTTAGCACGTCTCACCCTGACTCTAATTAATGTTTACTTGCCTGTCTTCTCCACTGGGCTTTACGCTCCTGTCTGATTTATAGCTATAACCCGCCCCCTTCATGCATTACCCAGCACAAAATAAAAACTCAGTCATGAAACATGAAATAAGGAAATCATCCCATTGAGATAAACTCCAGGCATTCACGGTTTCCCTGTGGAAGGAATCCCCCTGAACAGAGAAGGCTCCCACTCTGTTGACATGCATTTCACTTTTTTTTTCTGATTCTCTTACTTTGATTATTACTGATACCAGATATATTTTCTTGAGTTATAGCTTAGAAATCCTGCGTTTCATTCTAACCTAGAAGTAGATATTTTCTTAAGACATCTTCATTAATAAGAGTACTTGAAGAGAGAGGTGAGAAGAAAGGCAATTGTTGATTTCTTCATAGCAACAGAGCCTCAAGTACTTGCCTTTTAAGCATAACTTTTAAGGGGATTTATACTACAGGTAGGAAATAATAAAAATGTTTTAATAAAAATAGTAATTCAATCCCCCAATTTACTGTTAGTCTAAATTCTTATTCTTGCTGAAAATAAATGCATGATAAATATTTCTTGACTGAATGGAAGAATTATTGTCCTCCCAGTGCATCTGGTACTTAGAGTTCTCTTTTCAGAGAATATGAATATTCTCATCAGTAAATCATTATGCCGAGATAGGAGCCAAGAAATTCTTACTTTCTTAAGTCCCAGGCCCTCTTAAACTTCCTTCCATGCTTCTACGGGCGTTTAACCTGCGTCTAATGTTCTCAAGGTACACCGCGGTTAAGGGGAAAAAGGGGGGGCAAGCAGACAGGCGTGCTGTGTGGTTGTCTCCCCCAGTTCTGCCTTGGTTACCGCTGTGAGCAATTCGAGCTGAGTCCCAGCGGGACGCAGACGGCACATTCAAATCAGGCTAACTTAAGAAGAATTTAGTAAAAGGACTATTTTTAAAGGTGTGGAGAACATGTAGGGAAACCACAGGGGATAGTGCTCTTAGCAGCTCAGCTCCCTTATTCCCTTAGGCCCGAAGAGGTGACAAGGTGTGGTTTCCTTAGGTAGCGGGCTCCCTTCTACCACCTGAGACCTTGTTAAAAGGCACAGCCAAACCACGGCGACCCTGTGCGAGGGAGCTGGGGTGATAAAATCCCCGCCTCACTCCCCTGCGTCTCTCCAATCTGTCCCCATGCTTCCCTGAGCCAGACCTACCTGGGAGCCAGAAAGTAAGGGAAGCTGTTGATGAAGTGCCAGCGCAGACAGATCAGCGTCCTGGGCAAGGGCAGGACGAAGGATGGACAGTGGATCTGCAGAGGCAAATAAAAGGTTTTCAGCATACTTTTCTTTATTCCGACCAGCCAAAATGAATATGCACTGGTTAGACTATTGCATGAACTGATGTTCATAGGCGAGGGAGGACAAATAAACCCAAAGGGGTTTTGTGTGTGTGTGTGTTTTACTTCTCAAGATCATACCACCTTTATTTACTTATTTATTTAAATTTTTATTTCACTGATAAGCGATTTTTGCTCGTAAGTGATTTTGCTGAGTCATCTAGATGATTTCATTGAGCCATCCTAAGTGATGACTTCACTGAGTCATGATACGTGATTTTCTACAAGCCATGGTTAAGTGGTTTTGCTGAGTCATGGTAAACAAATCCACTGAGTCATCATGAGCAATTTTGCTGAGTTGTGCTAAGTGATTTTTCCTGAGTCATGGTGAACAAAAAAATGTATCCTAATGTCATAAATGAGTCATGAAATTATTACCTCTAACAGCTTGGGGACAATGCAAAAATCAAGAACATCTTGCAAGTAGAGAGTTCTCATTGATTATTTGAAGTTATTAAGTTAGCTTTATATATTCAGATTGACAATGTTTTTGTGTAAAGAGCCAAATAGTGAATATTTTTGGCTTAGCAGTTACTCAACTCTGCCACTGTAGCCTGGAAACAGCCATAAATAAATGGGCATGGCTGTTTTCCAATAAAACTTTATTTACAAAAACAGGTGACTGGCTGACCCATGTGTTTACTGATCAAAGGAGCGAGCAATGGTTTTGAGCAGAGAGATGTGGGTCCTAGTCCCAGCTCCTACACTCTTAGCAGAGTGGCCTTGGGCAAATTGCTTATTCTCTGACTAAACTCCCTACCTCGTAAAGTCAATGAAAAATGTAGGTAAAGTGACCTGGTCCAGACGAGCTTCTCAATATATGGTAGTTGCCTTCCTTTCTATACAGTAGCAAAGAAAATACGGAAACCGAATAAGTGAATTTGGCTCTAACATGTTGAGCTACTTGCAAATGGGTCAAAAGGTCTCTGGGGAAAATTTGAATATATTGCCTAAATAAATTCCATGGAGAAAGATATCACATAAAAGTGCCAGAGTTTTAATTTTTAAAATGAGCAACTTAATATCTGGAGCAGAGTTTAGTGGATTTAAAAGAACGGGCTTCGTTATTATTGCCAGCAGGGGACTAGCTAATTGGGAGTCCATCACCTACCAGAGGAAACACAGCTGGAACCCAATCAGCTTCTGGTGAACAAAAAAAGTGTGTACAAGAGGGGTGGGGAGGAATAAGACAATGGGTTTCTAGAGGGGGAGGTGCCAAAAATAAAAAGGCATGGCTCCAAGGGAACTTCCAGCATCAGATCGCAGAAAGAGAACTTATAAGTCAGAGTTTCCCAGGGGTATATAGTGATCTACTGGAAACCCTTCACATCCATCTCCTATCCATCAATAGTCAGAAGGTTATAGCAAACTTAAATTCTCATCAGGGAAAAAAAAGGGGGGCTGGGAAGACACCCTTGATCTTACACTGACTGGTGCCTTTCTCCCCAAATTAGGCACTATAACCTCCAGAAATTGCCCCAATGCCAAAGGCTGGATAAATTCTCCCCCGACATGTTCTCCAGCACTCTGGCTTATCCAAATGGCAGGATAGCATGTCCTTTTTATTTCTCTGTCTCTTCCATTTGTCCATAAGCACCTGAAAAGAAAGAGTCCACGTGCCGTCCTTGGAGTTATGGTCACACTTTCTGGTTTAGTGTAAGGCACTAAAAGAGTCTGATAAATATTTGTTGGATGAAGAATAAACATTCCGATGTTCCTTCGTTCCTCAGTAATAAGTAAACTGTCACCCTTCCAAACTTCATCTCTCCAATTCCCGTTTTCCTGATCTGTGACATACATCACTTTCTTGTTGAGGTCTAAGCTGTACCATAAGGGTGAAGAGCCTATCATAGAGTCTGGCAGCCTGTGTTTATTCAAAACATATTAGTTATTTTCCCCTTCCTGTCAGTATGCTACTAACCTCGATCATTTCTTAATGAAACATTTGCCCACAGTTATATAGTTATACTGGCTTTTGTCATCTTCTTCGTAAATCACTTACAATAGAATGAAGCACGCTCACTTTAAATAGTAGTGATTCTTTTTTTTTTTTTTTTTTTTTTAGTTTCCATTGAAGTTGCATGCATTCTAGACCAGGCCAAAATTAACTTTGCTTCACCTGAAATTACCATTGAAAGTGATTTAGGCCTTTGAAATGCATTGCTTTTTACTTCAGCAAACCCAAAACCTCATTGCTCTTGATTAGTGATCAGAGTGGAATGTACACCAAGTTTGGAGTCCACACATTATCAACAGAAATCCTTATAACTACTCACAGGTAGATTTACAACAGGCACCAGGGCCAAGAGCGCAACTTTTGGCAGCTGATTTTTGGTGATCATATCCTGATCCAGCATGATTAGTTGGTAAAGTAGTTAAAATACTCAGATCACAGGGTTATTGTAAGGGTTAAATTAGTTAACATATAGAAATCACTTATAGTAATGTCAGAAACACAAAGTAGCCACCATGTTTGGGTCAGCCACTGTCACTATTATTGTCACATGGATCACAATGAAGAACTACTGGCTGTCTCTGAAACGTGGGTCTATAAAGACAGTAACACCTTGATAGAGCACTTTTCCATTTCAGAGTGCTTTCTACTACAAACTTCCCCCAGGAAGATTGCATCTCCATCACATCTCAGTATCACCCCTGGAGAAAGTGGGCTGAGAGCAACTAAATTATTTTCCAAGGTCACAGAATAAGTAAATGACAGAAAACAGAGTAAAACCCCAAATCTGACTCCACTTTCAGTATTTATTGACCACACCAAAGCGAAGGCAGAAAGATATGTGAATATGTATGTAACAGGAGCAACACAAACCCAAGTTCAAGTCTGACTGCTGTGAGATAATGAATTTTAATATCGATCGAACCTGCGAGGGATCTATGTGTTCTGGTTAGGGAGCAGTTCCCAGCATCAAAGTGCCTCAGCTCACATTTGATCCCAGATCTCCTGAGTCAAACTCTTATTTAGTCATTTGCTACTGGGAGTATACCATGGTATTCTCTGGGAATATTTAAATATTGAATAAGAAAAACTGTTTCAAAAAGAGTGTCACAAGCATTTATGAAAATGTGCTGGAGTACAGATTTCATAGGGACTTTGAAACCTCTTTCAATGTATAGCTTCACCTCCTGTAGATTTCCTTTCATTTTGTATTGTGAATAGCCACATGTGATATCCTCTTAAAGGAAATGACAATTTGTCAGGAAATGAGGACTTACTGGAAAAGTACTTTAATAACACGCTGCTGTTCACTGTGTAGTAATAGAGCCCATTGCATCTTTCCATATTTTTTGAAGATTTGTTTTTTCTTTCTAGAAATTGTGCTAAACGTTGGTGTGACATTCAGGTCGGTTGTTACTGGCAAGCATTTGTCTATTAAAGCTACCTCTTACAAACAAGACAGCACCATCTGGCAGATGGATGACAGCAAGGCGGGGCTCTTAGGCTTTATTACATGAATGGGCTGTTGCTAATTGACAAGAGGTATGCCCTATATTAGGAATGCAGAGAGCCTGTTCCATTCTGCTGCAAGTGTCAGAAGTAACCAGTGCGTTTCCATGCAATCCTCAAATCCCCTTCTCTGAACTGACCCACAGGAGATGAAAGAAACCATGTGACAAATCGTGGTTCGAAGGCACTCTTCTGCACTGTCATTGCTTCCTATCGTGGGTGCACTTCAATTTTCTTCTCCAGTTGCACTTTATCCTTTACATTCTTTTGGTCAATAAGTCATCCTTACACAACATCGTCTTCTGATGTAGTATCAACTACCTCTATGTCAGTGACTCCCAAATCTTTCTCCTTAACTTTGATCACCCCCCACCCCCATGATTGCAGCTATATATGCCCACTGAATCTCTCCACCAGGGGATCCCGAAAGACCTGGGTGTTCAAAGCAGAAGTCCTTCCTCCTATGACATCTAAATCTGCTTTTCGTCTCAGTTTTTATCCCCAAATACATATCTGAGCTATCTTTGGCTCTTTCCTCTTTCCTCAGCCCCTCTTTCACTAAAGACTGCCAAGTCTATCTCTGACGTGTCACTCAAATCTGTTTGCTTCTCTGTATCTCCATTGATGATGCTTCCCATAGAGACCCCATCTCTTTTTCTCTTGGACTGATTCAGTAGCTGTCTTATTTATCTTCCCACATTCCTGTCACTTCCTTTCCCAAATCATTTCTCACACTGCCTTTCTAAAACAGAGATCTGATACTGTCTTTTTTCTTTTCTTAAATAGCCTTTCTTCCCTTCCTGGCCCAGTGAATGTCTTCTCAATCTTTCAAGACCAAAGTAAACTGTTACAATTCCCCTACAAATCCTACCTTGACTTCTCCAGGCAGATTTAGAGTCTCCTATCTGAGTTCCAGTGGCCCTTTTAAAAACATCTGTCACAGTGCTCTCCCTTCCTTTGTATATTGAAGTGACCAGTGTAATAGAGACTTTGAGAAATGCACCCAGGTGACAGTACTTGGAAATATTCTTTTCAGGATCCCAGACTCAGACCACTGCTCGGTACTGAAATTCCTACTGTTAATCTCCAATAGAATGCAAGTTCATGAGAACACAGAGTTCGTTTGTGTGAAGGGTTAGGATCTTTTTTTACAACTTTATACCAAGAGTTCAAGCCCCAAACCTAAAGCACACTGTTGTGTGTCTGTGTGTGCCCATGCACACATGCACGCTAAACCCCAAACCTTAGAATATACAGGGTGTCCCCCAAAATGTATACACACTTTAACAGCTGATAGCTCAATTTTGAAAGTGAAGTGTATTTTAATAAACACCCCCTTCAGAATTATTCAAAGTGTGTGTGTGTGCGTTTTGGGGAGAAATCTTGTATTTCCCTGGTTATATTGTCTCTTTTTCCTTGTTAAACTAGAATCCACAGAGTATACTTTCCTGGACTTTCGCACTCTTGGGTCATCTACTTCTGAGGATTGTGAACTACTCTTGGCCTGGTCCCACCTCACTTTCCTGTTTCCTGTCCCATTTGCTTTTCATTTTTCCTAAAAAACTAACCAAAGTGGCTGTTATCTTCTGTAATTGCCAAGAGGGAGGGTCAGTCTCACCTTCATTCTAACCCTCTGGCTAACAGCAGATAAGGGCTTTATTTCTGTTGTTCTGCTTTCCTAGAATTTATTTGAGAACGCTTTGACATCTGTTTAATTCAGTGTCAGGTAGAAGCCCGGAGTAGGAACTAAATATGCATTTGTCAAGTGAATGAACATAGTATCTTTGTGAAAAGTTAGTACTGAATCATGAAATGAAGCTGTAGGTAAGTAAGCCTTGGATGTGAGTTCGATATGACCTAGATTCTTGGCTAGAGACAATCCTGAAGCACATCAAGTCGTGGCATTAAGTCTTACAGAAACCTATCAGAAAGACATAGCAAACCAACCTAGAAAATACTCTAACCTGGCCTGGTACTTGTGTGCTAGTTATGCTCTGTGTTGAACCATCCTTCCATTATCCCTGGCTATTCAGTAAAATATTATTAATGGTTACCACAGTGACGTGTAGAGAAAGGGAGGGAGGGATGGAGGGAGGGATGGGGGAAGTGAACAGGACAGCAGGACATAAGGAAGGAAAAAGAAATATTTTTGATTGTTGACTACTGTTTTCAATGTTAGTGAATTCCTTTGTGTAACTTAACCAAATGCTTAATTCAGCATCTCGGTCATTACAGGGTAAACTACAGAATTCTTGGAATTGAACCGCACAAGAATGAGGTACTGATACCTGAGCTACAGAGCAAAAGGCAACTGACCCAGGTCCCTAGATTACTTTGTTGGTGTTTCTGTCACATGAACATTTGTTGTCCTTGTGTCGGCGTCATGTTGAAAAAGGTGATGCAATTGCTGAAACAGTTGTATTGTTATAATTAACTCTTTTTTGTATCTTTCTGGAATTACTTTGCTCTCCCACTGTAATTGGTCAGCAGGATATAATTTATACCAGTGATTTTCTATCAGCATCATTATGTATTCTGGTCCTTTGTTTAATGACATTTTTCTTAGGCTGCTTGACTATAGAGTTCTAATGGACTGAGATTGGTGAGTGGGAGGGGGGGCTTCTCAACTGCACCCTCCTTTCCATACCCGTTGTCTTTGAAGTTGAGTTTTTAAAGTCAAAAGAAAAATATCAAACTCCCCAAGCCCTAAACTATTAATACAGAGATCTAATTACCTGATACCTTAGAATATATATTGGGGGAGGGGGGGCACGTCTCCAAAACTGTTCTAAGGAAAACAAACACAAATTACATTTATTAAGCAATACCCTACATGCCAGCAGGAGATCTCCTACAGAGCTGCAGAAACATCTGAGAGATGGGGTTGGGCACGCTGCCGATCACACAGGCCTTCAAAGGAAGCTCTGACCTACTTTGCTCCTGCCTAGCTCACGCTGGTTCTTGCCGCTGTAGCTCTCTGAGTCAGGTGGCATCAGTTATCGCAGCATTTTTGGTGGCACGTCTGCTCCTACGGGGCGCAAGGCAGGTTCACGAGACAGATGCTTCTGATCTCCTGTCAACAATTAGGAGCATTACTGCAGCATTTCGCTGGGAGCTCGAGGAAATTTCTGGTTTTGTCGTTTCAGTGTTTGCTTCCACTGGATAAATGACTTGACTTAAGAATGGGGAGCAGAGTAACATTTCAAAATATCTAACAGGGACATCATCGTAAGTAGTAGACAGTGATTTCTAAATATACACTGGAGAGATCGCATAGAAAGCTGCTTATTAATAAGAACCTCGGGGAACATTTTCTGCCATAACTTAATGAGGCTGAGTGCAAGGAGGCTGGCCCCAAGTCATCGCGTTCTTCGTGTGCAATACGCATTGTGCCCCACTGCCAGCTGATTCCACATGGGATGGAGAAATTCACCAGAGAACCGGGATCTATAAGAGCCAAACGAACACTCTAGAACTTAAAAAATGTATATCATTCCAGGGGACTGAGATCAGCTTGGTCATTCTCTTTGAAGCCTTTCTATACCAAATTTTAATCCTCCAGCTCAGCCTCAGTGAAGGGATACCAACATCACCAACCAGAAGAGCCCTAGACATCTCATCTCTCAGACTGTTAAACTTCTTTGTTCCTAATGTCTTCTGTGTACTTTCGAGCTTTAAACTTAGAGAGTAGGTCAGAAAATGAGGGTCTCTCAAACTAATAGACCAAATCTTGATATGATCAAGAAAAGAAAATTTCCCAAACAAATCTGTTAGGATTAAAAAAAAAAAAAAAATCACTAACGTTTGGACAAAATAAAATTTAATTCTGATATACTATTTTATATCAAAATAGAAAGATGTTATTAGTTGAATATTTCATAATCTTATTGCAAGGCAGAGTTTTTTAAGCACGAAAACAAAGTCAGATAAAAAAGGTAAAATTTTGTGGATGGTTTTTCCTGGACGAGATAAGAAGAAAGGTAAAAGAATAAATTTAAACTAGATACAATTTTCATACTTTAGGCAGGATACTATAATAATAATTACTCCTTATTATATAACGAACTATTATGAAACGTGAATAATAGATTAGAAATATAGGCAAAATGTACTTTTCATTATCAATATAGGAAATATAAATTATACAGTATTCGGTCTCACCTAAAATTTTTTAATGTGAATTAAATAGCAATTAATTTTCATTTTACCCCAACAGTCCGAAATAGATCTCGGTATTTAGTAACACTTATTATGAGGGTTGAATGGGGAATGGGACCTCTCTGGGAACAATTGGGGGGCGTTTGGTAAAGTGCATGCTAAACCTGAATCAAAATACATAATGCAAGACTGAACACCGTTAGAATTCACAGGCTAGGTTCTGGAGCAAGACTGCTTGGTTCTGAAGCACAGCCCATCAGCTTTCAAGCTGTGGAGATTTAGGCAAGGGCTGTAACCTCCCACTGCACAGCCTGCTGTGGTCCAGGAGCCCAACAGGGTCTGGTTTTCCTGTCAAATGGTGACTCAAGCATCTTACTGCTTCATCATCTCCACTCCTTTCCTACAGTGTCTTTGCGACACAGAAAAACAAAACCGAAGGGTCAGAAGTAGGAGCTTCACTGACCAGAAACGATGCAAGCCATTTGCTCACAGCCCGTTGGCCATCACTGATCATGCAAGTCCATCCCCATGCAAGGAAGCTGGGAAGAATGGCCTCGGTGTCTTTGGGCCCAGGAGGGAAGAAAGAAGCAGCCATGCCTGGGAGCTGGGCACCTCTCCCTCACACACAGGGACAGTGCAACGCATTTAGCTTTTAGTATCACTGCATGGCCTTTGATCCAGGAATTCTGCTTCTCGAAATTATCCTGAGAAATCCTTGGGAGAGCATGCAAAGATGTATGTTCAAGGAATGTAGTTACAGTCTCCTTTCTGTTACTGAGCATTTCAGTCGAGGCTACCATTTAAAAATCTTGATGAAGAGCTATCGCTAGTATAGATGTGTGCTCATGCGAATTTCTGCACGTGTATATGAATGTAGGGAGAAAAATATATCCAGAGTAGATGCCATAAAGACTGTCACACGTATATTGGTGAGTTAAAATTGTGGGATTTATCTGTTAGTGGGAAAAGGAAGACAGACTCTTAAAAATTGCCTCATCTAGTTTTAAAAGCAAAAATACACTTTCGCTTCGGCTTTAATCCTTTTAGATGTTTCACGAAGGAGAAATTGTACTGTATCCATAAATGTATTCTGTCCATAAACCCATTCTAGAAACATGTGTCTATCAGAACTAAAGTAAATATAAATCTGAAACTGGAAATGGGAACCGCATTCCATTCACTACGCACCGAAAACTATAAAATATAGTTAGAAACGAATGTAACGAGAAAGAAATAGGAACTATATAAGAAGAACAATAAAATCTTCCTGTAGACTATAAAATTATATCTGAACAAATGGAAACACATATCATGCTCTTTAAGAGAGAATTTACTATCAGAAACCACTATTTTCCCCAAATTAATAGAAATTTAATGCCATTTCAATGGGAATGCTAACAGATGTATAAGTTTAATTTTATGAATAGATCATACAGCTCATATGGAAGAAAAAGATATCCAAGAGTAAGAAAAAGGGGGGGGGGGAACAGTGAAAATGGTGAAGAGGGACTTGCCTTAACAGATATGATATAATTAACAAAAATCCCTATAATTGGATTGATATGTCCTTAGCATAAAAACAGATGCATGGATAAGAGAAATAGGATGTAGAAGAAAAAAATGGACATAAGTATATATGAGAATTTCCTATGTATTAATACTGATATTTCAGTTCAATGGGGGAAAAATAAAGTATGATAACATTGTGTCAGAATGGCTATTTATCTGGAGAAAAAAATAAAATTGAACCCTAATATTAGGTCATATGCAGAATTAAATTACATATAAAATGAAGATTTAAATGTTAAAGAAAAATCTGAGAGACATGCTCCATACCTTGGTGAGATGAAGGGAACCTTCTTAACCAAGATAGAAAACCAGAATCTACCAATAAAAGATATCCATTTTTGCTTATAAAATATTTTAAATACTTATATGACAAAGCACTTAAAAACCAAGGCAACAAACAAACAAGAGGTTGGAAAGAAAATTACAAAATATTCAACACGAGAAAATTATTTGCAAAAAATAAAATAACTTCCCATCATCCATACTTAGCAGTATATAATTAACTCACAACTCCTAAACAACAAACCACAGAACACTGAATGTAAGCTGTTTTAGGAGTCTGAGCACAAGGCCCATGGCCAGGTTAAGACAGCATTTAATTAATTACAGACAGACTCTCCTATAATTCGGTTAAGAACTTAGTTATTTATTCTGGTCCTGCATAAAAATTCTTTCCCAAAGACCCACACTGAGTAGAATTTGTGAGCTACCTTCATGTATATATGTTTAACATAACAAATTTTTGACATTCCTATATTTTCCTGAACGAAACGCAAAGCTTTTAAGTATTGACAAGAAAAGGGCAATCAGCCCGATAAAAATGGACAAGAAATATGGAAAAACAAATACATCAAAAGCAAACCCCAAGGTGAAGAAATAGAGTTTCAAACTCACTGAGAGCCATGCAAGCTAAGCAACCTTGAGATGCCCCTTCACCCCCATTAGACAGGCACACCTCTCAAGAGAGCGGAAACTTTTATTGTTGGTGGGATGCTGATACGGACACCTTCATGCAGGAAGCAAAGCTGGAATTGCCTACAGCCTTTCTGGAAAGCAATCAGGCAACATCTGTTAAAATTAGAACTCAAGGTACCATTTGAGCTGTCCATCCCCCTCTAGGATTACATATGCAGAAATAAAAACACAAGTATTCAACTATAAATGCACGCATACTTTATGAGAGTATTTGCCACAGTGGGACAGGTTGAAAAAAAAATATGGTGTGTCCATACCATGACATACTCTACTACAATTGAAAGGAATGAATCAGAATTACATCTGTTGATTTGAAGGAATTTCCATGAGGCATCCTTGAGGGAAAAAGCAGAAGGCAGAGTTTGCACACAAATTCACATCGAAAGAAAGAATAACCTCCATCCATGTGTTATGTATAATTTGCATTTGTATATTATCATAAAAATATAAACAAATATTTGGAAGGGAAGTTATAAGAATGCTATCATGAGTTTCCTAAGGGCTTAGTAGGGGAAGTCTGAGGGAGGAGTGATATGAGAGGAAAGAGAGAGAAGACAACAGAGGTTGGAAGCAAAAAGGGGGGGAGGAATGATAGATTTTGTTGGCTGTGATTTTTTCATGTGGTTGTAAATGACTTGAGTTAAGATGATCCAGAGAGAATTGGCTCTGTTCATGCAAAAGAGATTTCATAAACCGCTAAGCAGGAATCTGCATAATGGTGTAATAGAAGTATTTACCTGGAAATCAACAATCCCAAATATAAGATGTTGAACCCTACGAAGTTACTTAATGCCTCAGGTTTTCACTTTCCCCAATTTGTGATAGGATAACACAGCAGCTGTCAGAATGGGAGGATATTAATATACAGCATATCAAATGCTTAGTAGAATATAGGCGCAGAGCAGGGGCTCAAAAATGTTAATTCTCTCCGTTTCATTTCAGTCAACTTATGTTTCTTGATAGTCAGTGGCAGTCACAGAAAATCAATTCCTAAGACTGAGAAAGGTTGCTAATCCAGGTGAGTTTTCAAAAACTAAGATTTCAAATCATTTTTATCAATAAGAAAGCAAAGGTTTTGTTAGACACCAACTAGTACACAATAACCACCAGGGATAATTAATTGAGGCCTATTAACACACTCACTGGAAACTTCAGGCGTGGCTTTTTTTTTTTTTTATGGCCCTCACAAACTCTAGTTATCCTGCCAGAGCAGATATTGTTTCATTATTTGGTTGGCTGCAGATGGCTGGTTTCCCTATCTTTTCACAATTCTTGTCAGCAGGTTTACAGAGAGTAAATGAACAAAGCTGATTGGGGGTCCGGGACCAGGGAAGAGCTGAAGAGGTCAGGCAGAAATGAACTTGACCCAGAAAACACACACCTTCTGCCAGCCTCTCCGCACGCTGCGGGCGCCTGGGCTCCCCGGGCACAGCGGCCTGTCTGGCGCTGGCCTGCGCCCCACTCCAGGAGCTGGGGGAAGGCGGGAGGCGGCCGGGTCAGTGTGGGTCTGCACCCCTCCCCACTCACACGCCCAAAGCTGCCCATTTCCCCCTGACCTCCCCCCAGGCATGGCTTTATGATTCTACTTACATTCAAAAACTATGAAGTGTTAGCAAAGGCTTACTAAGTGAACAGGTAAATGAACATGTTTATACCAGACAAGGCAGTGAAGGGGGGGTAAGCCGTTCTGTTCTTTTTCCCGGCCTTACAATTTGAACACAGTTCTCAACAGTTTTTAATCACTTGCAGGGACCTGTGTTGTTAACTTGCCACAGAGCTGCGCAGGGAGGCGGTTCGAGGTGGCAGGAGCTCAGGCGGAGGGCGGCCTCTCAGCAATGCCACTGGCCGACTGGATAATCCTGGGACGTTCAACCCTATGAAGACTTCGTTCCTTCAGTTACAAAATGGAAGTAAAGCTGGGTCCCATCTTACGGACTGTGAATTCCTCAGTGTCCCGTTAAGTACCAAGTAAACCATAAATTAGTAAGGATAATAATGTGAGTGTCAAATTTCAGATAATGCATGCTGGGCAGTTAGGCGCTGAGCCGGCTAAAGGGGAGAGGAATCCAGTTTCTAATGTCTCTGCTCTAAACGGCCAATTTAAAAATTCCTCAAACCTAGTTTTCAAAATCAAGGGCAGAAGATCAACAGTTTTGTGAGAACATGATAATAATAAAAGTAAAACAATAAAATTTATTAATTTTAAGTATCTCCAAGTGTCTCTATGACTTACCATTAGCACCTAGTGATTAACCCTTAGTTTTTTTTCTGTCTTCTTGTTTTTTGTGGGTTTTTTTGTCTTCAGGAATTATAAAATAATACATTCAGGAAGTCCAAAGTCTTTGTATGAACGTTTCTAGTATGTTCCAAGCAGGGCATGTATTTAAGCTCTGATTTAGGGAAAATAAATCTGAGTTGATAGTCCAACACAAATTAGGTCCTAAAAAGAAAATTGCCGTGGAAAACTTGAAGTTGCTTGTTAAATAGAGAAAAACCATTTTGGGAATCTAGTGTATGGGTGTGTGCCTTCGGGGTTTCTTCCTAATTTTAATTGGAGAATGACTTTAAGATTGTTTCTGGTTTTTAACAGACCATATGGAAACAAAATGAAACAAAGTTTCCCCCACTAGGAAAGGCATGAGAGAACCCCTCTAAAACTGTTTTAAAAACAATTCTGCAGAATGTAATTATGTGAATTAAGTATCCAGGTATACACGAGTATATACAACCCCATTCCCCCCCGAACCCCCTTCCCATCCCATCTCTCTGAGGTAATTACCATAGGAAATAAATAAATATAGCAAATATTCTCAAACCACAGGCACAGCAAAACCACCATCATCTTTAATGTTCCTTTCTTAGCAAACTGATGTACTATACGTATTAACTCACTTAAAAAAGATGAGCATGTGATTTGCATTCAGTAATATGAATATCTAGTCACGGCTGTGGACGTTCTTGTTTGATCTAAGGATTGTCAAAGAAAACTGGGCTTTGGGCAAGTTAAACAGGCAAGAAAGGCTTTTAAATAAGACCACGGCCGTGGATGTCAAGACTGTGGCCGCAGGGGAGAGACTGAACTCAGCTCCACTGCAAACAGAGTCGAAGGGCTTTTTGTTTTGTTTTGAAGATTTTTTTTTTATATTGATTTTTATAAAGAGAGATAGGGAGAGGGGGAGAGAGAGAAACATCGACATGAGAGCGAAACATCCATCGGCTGCCTCCTGCACGCCCCCTACTGGGGATCGAGCCCAAAACCCAGGCCTGGGCCCCGACAGGGATTCGATTCCCTGCACAGGATGATGCTGAACCAGCTGGGCCGCACCCGCCAGGGCGCGAGTGGAAGTTTCCAAGCACCATGGCGAGCTGGTGGGGAACGTGCGGGAGGGCAGACGAGGGAGGCTGGCCAACGTGGTCAGGCCATCCGGGTTTGCTAGCTGGTTCTTGCTTAAATTAGGTTTCTACCCTCTCACTGAGACTGGGAAGAGGGGCTCTTTCTTGATGGTTAAATTGCAAAGGTATGGTCTCCAGGTCCTTGAGAAAGATGTCCCTGCGCTATGAAGCAGTCAAGAGGCTGTGAGAAGATTTACATCTCAAAGGGGCAGGGAAAGAAATTAAAATTACAAATTTTCTAAAGTAAATGCACTAAAAAGAAGGGAGGCCAGGGGCCTGTCATCTAGAAGAAATCTGTCTAAAGTTTGGTCAAGCCTGAGGTGAACAGTAGACTATCTTGGTCAAGCTGTCTTTATATCCAAACATTGGTCATGTTATCTAGAAAGTTAGGGGAGTAAAAATAAAATTAGACAGTGACAAAAGCTAGAGAGAGAGAGGAGAGAAAGAAAGAGAAAATTTAGACTTGATTAATGGTAAAAAACTGTGTTCTGTGAGAAGCAAATCTAACGACCTATGAGATGTGTTATGAAAGATGCGGCCATCCTCAACTAATACGGGATTTACCCGGCTAAGTCACAATGCTTTTAAGCAAATTACAGATGCTAAGGAATCCTGACGTTAAATACACAAACACACTCATTCTCTCTCTCTTTTTCAAATTTATCTTTAGTGTTGAAAGTATTACAGATGCCCCCCCTTCTCCCCCCATTGATCCCCTCCCCCCAGCCGCCTCCACCCCTGCGCCTCCCCCAGGCCTTCTCCACACTCTTGTCTGTGTCCACGGGTTATGCATATATGCATATAAGTTCTCTCTCTCTCTAGTTTCTTGTTAAGACAATAGTTTTCAAATTGAATACTAAAGCCCTGCAGGGCTTGTGTTTCAAGGAACAGAATTAAGTGTCGGATAATCTTGAATTCCCTTTTAGTTCTAAAATACCACTCTATGGTCGTCCTCTGTAAATACTAGAATTTATGTCTGCTTTTTGCACATGTCTCAATTCAATGGTGACTGTTATTTCTTTTCCCAATAGACTCCTTAGTATTTGTGGTCCCAGATTCATGTGTTCTAAGTCCATTTCTTTTTGTGTTCTGAACACATTTGTCAAAGCTTGTTTCCACTCTTACATACAAACCCAGGACTCTTATATATGTTGAGTAGGGAATCACCATAGATTTTTAAGTTCTCTGACAGGCCATTATTATTCAAAGTTTCCTAAAAATGGTAGCTACTCGCCTAATCATTACTTGTATCCTAAAGCATGGAGGATTCCAGTGAAGCTCAAAAAATAAAAAAATTTAAAAAAATCCTTTCTTTAAAAAAAATCCTAAAGACCTTTATTAAGCAATAACTTTTTATGTGCAGTCCTCTGAGAAATCTACAAAAGATGGAAAGGAAGGGAGGGAAGAAGGGGAAAAGTGAGAGAAAGCTGTGTGTGTGTGTGCATTTATCTCCAAAAGTCCTTATTTCATTAATTATGTAAACAAAACTTACATGCTCCAATTTATCTTACTCTTTAAAGAATCCTGAGATCTGAGCCTTGTAAAACCCTCAAGCAGCAATTCTGCTTCAAACTCCTGACTAACCATTGCAGGAAAGGGGTTGCATGTGCGGAGAATGCCCTTCGCCTGGTCAAACCAGAAGAGTCGAATGGTTGGTGTTAGTTGGTGCATTTCTCTCATTGCTGGAACAGACACACACGACATAGTTCTTTTGCGCCACATAATTCTATTTTGGCCAATTAGTAAGAGAGGCGAACTTTATAAGAAGCAAACTAGTATTAGATTTTTTTAAAATAAATAGCACAACTGCATTATCCTACCACAGACCAGGAGATATTAAGGCAGTGTTCTTCAAAGAAGGTAACAGGTAAGGTCACCAACATAAATGAAATAAAATGTGTACAATTATCAGTTCAGAAAGTCACACTGAAATATTTTCCAAACTCTCCCAACGATGTAAGTATAATATATGATGACATGTTATGACGGTGCTGCTGAACATACACTTACATAAACATGCTTATATGTTATGTGCATTTAAGTCGGTGTATCTAAGACTAACTAATGGTAAACAAAATAACTAAAATAAATTTCTACTACTGCTCGCCTATGAATAGTCAGTGAGGACAGCAGGGAACACCAGGTTACATGTTCCACTACAGTTATTCAAATGTTAACCCTAAGTAAGAGTTTTATGCTGTAGTTACAGGGGTTGGTATAGACTTAATTCTTAACGGTGGAAAGTAAATTTTGAGCTCCAAAAACGCATTTTAGAAATAAAAACACATGTAAATTTTATAGTGGATACAGTTGCTTTTAAGGGTAGTAAGGTATTTCAGACAAAACAAATCGATGGGCAAATACTATTATACATAATAAATGGGTTCATTTAGTTCTAGGCTCACAGACTTGTCCATTTTATATCTTTAGTCCTATTACATACACAAATCAACACGTATATAGGAAAAATGATGGATAATAACCTAGATAATAGCAAGTGTTAGGGAAGTGACCTTATCTTTCGACAATTGGAATGTATTTTCTAAAACAATCAAGGAAAATAAGTTATTTTCTGTAAATCCTTTTGTTTATAATCCATTATTCATTGTAAATCCCGTTTTATGTAATCTATTGCTCTATTCTAAGGAAAAAACTGATTAATAATGTTAGACGACAGAAGATAGAATATGCATATTCATGAGCCCTCATGAATTATTTGTGAAATTGAAATGAGGGAACCTTTATCTTATAGGAAAGCAATTAAAAGTACTTGACTCACAAAATGATAAACCAAAACAGAAAATGTAGTCCCCTGAGCACACGCAATTCGAAACACTGCTGCAAGAAGGAACCTATCACACAAGAGGAGACTTCCCAGAGTAAAAGTAACATTTTAAATATTGAAGTCGCTTTCTTAGATCATAAAACATGCTGGTGTTTAAATGTATAGTTCATTTTAAAAAGCTAAGCATGTGGATGATTTAAGGTACGTTTTTTATAAATGGAAGGTTAGACATCAGATGTCATTTAGTTGAATCTTTTGTATCATTAGCAAGCAAAACAAATTATATAAGGATGATCTGACTCTAATTCCAGCCACTGCTGGACGTTGCGTGCTTTCTAAAACAGTGCTCATTTCCATGCAAGACTGAGACCTTTCTACATTGACAAAGGTCTTTTACATACACACACACACACACACACACACACACACTACAATAACCTTCAAACCGGTTCTCAAAATCCATTTATAGGAGGCCATAAATGAGAAAATTGAGGCCTTGTGTTGTCCCAAACCATGGAGCTAGTTATGTTGTTCAAACTGTGAGTAACACCAGCTTCCCTAAAATCTCTGGTTTTAACATTTAAAAAAATCTATTCTTAATAAGAAATTTTATTGTAATACAGCATGTAGTCGAATAATATGGCCGAAAGAATACATCAATACGGGCAGTCCACTGATTTGAATTAAACTACACACGCTCAGTTTAAAATGGGAAAGAAAGAGAGAAATATAGTAATTCGAATTGTGGTGGAAATTCTCCCCACTAGGCCAATCAATAAATACATTCCCCGAAACAAACGTGATGGGAAATGCTACTATACTAGTTTCTTTGTGAGCATCGATTTCCTCCGCACTCATGGTGGAAGCATCTTGCTGCATTATATTGTATTTAAATGTATGTATTTTTCATGCGACATGGCCTCCAGCCAAATGCATCATCCAGTGTCCAAACAAAGAAACCGAAGATCTCCCCCAGAGTTAGAGGAAACACTCGGCCCTGCACGTATTTTGAGATGGGCTATTGAACTCCACTCCTGCCCCTGCGAAAAGGATATTTAAGGGTAAGTTTTACTGATTTTTTAACTTACAGGATGAATTTAAAGACTTGTACAGGGAGTTGAGAACCAAATTCCTTCGCAGACTCAACACCAAAGACGGGTAGAAAACATGGCATTTTCCCTTGCGTGGATGAAAGCGTGTGCAAAGCAGGGGCTGAAGGCAATCTAGAGCTGCCACCGAAGGGGGAAGCCCTGGGAAAGCGAAGAGGCTGACTGAAAGGAGCGCCTTCATGCTGCTCATGTCTGTGAGTCTCTAAATTCTATGGAAAAATTACCAAGAAGGTAACTGTTGGCACAGACAGCTCTGGGCAAGTTGCACATGACGGCGGCCTTGACTGTGAGTGTTCTGAGAGCTGCAGGGATCACAGACGCAGAGTCTCTGTTGGAAACGCTGACTTGTGTTCTCTCTTCATAGCTGCGCCCCTTCTCCTGTTCCCTAGATGGTAACTCCCAAGCTCTGTCGTGCATCAGGGTCACCTGGAGGTGACGGTTGGTCCCCACCCCCAGCTGTTCTGGCTGCAAACGCCTGGGCTGCAGCCTGAGTTCCCAGGTGACTCTGGGAACTCCTAGTAAGTTCAGTTTCCACTTAACGTTAGCTGTGTGTTTCCATGTGTCAGGGGGTGGGAGGGAAGGGGGGGCTGGGGGATTCATTAACCCTTGTGTGGTAGGCATTTTTAGAGCACACTGGGGCCTGAAAATACAGATGCACCTCCAGCCGAGACCCTTCGATGCCCACTAGGAAATTGTAATCAATGTCCTAGCTATCAGCCGCGGAAACGCCTCTCTCGTAGCTTCTAGTTGATAGTTTAGGATGATGTTTATCAGCCACTAACTGCTGACGCAGCCGCTTTCCCCATGGTTACAATGCACAGAGCAAGGCCGTTCTTTCGGCAGCTTGGCCAGGCCTTGGTGACAGCTTTGCTCTTTGCCCCAGCTTCCTTGCTTGTTTTTCTCAGGGTGGAAATGTCTCCTGATAAAAAATATATATAAACCGTCAGAATTTATCACCCTCTAAAAAGGTCAGAGAGGAAACTGAAGAAAAGGTTTAAGGACCCATCGCACCATTAAGGTTCTCCAGAGCAGCCAGCCGGTGTGGCTCAGCGGTGGAGCATGGACCTAGGATCCAGGAGATCGAGGTTTGATTTCAGATCTGGGCATATGCCCGGGTTGCGAGCTCAATCCCCAGTCGGGGGCGTGCAGGAGGCAGCTGGTCAATGACTCTCTCATCATTGATGTTTCTCTCTCTCCCTCTCTCCTTCTCCCTTCCTCTCTCTGAAGTCAATAAAGATAGATTAAGAAAAAAAAAAGATTCTCCAGAGCAGCATCTAATGGATTTCTTTAAGGAGAATTCTCTCCGAGTCAAATTATGCCAGGTCCATAATCCACTTTTATTACCCTAAAGGTTGGGTAAACACAGACGTTTACACAAAAAAGCAGAGATCGTGTTCCTTTGATAGAGGAAAAACAAACCCAAAAAATATCATCTGGCTCGTCTGATTGCTTGAAATCTCATTAAAGGTTAAGCAGAGAAAGCATTTCAAATAAATTGATAAAAAGCTCTAGTCAGTCACTCAGGCACAAAACACCAGTAGGAAATTTTTAATGATGAGTTGATTAAAGTTAGACAACTTTAAGCAGATTTGTCTGACACCTGTAGCTGTAGTCTAACTATTGCAAAAAGAGATTATTTTCCCTTTTTCCCCTTGATCTTGATTTTTTTTCTGAATGTGCATTCTCTGTGCCTGATACAGGGTAAATGCTCAGTAAATACTTGCAGAGTAGCTGAGGCAAACAGCACCCTTAAAAGTCCCTGGACATTGGTGAATATTGCGTTTGATAGATTAGGAACTTTTTATTTTTCTTGAACCAAGTTTCACCAAATAGCCCCTTCTGAGAGGCTTTCAGCTCAACCTGCTTTAAAAAAAATAGACTTAAAGTTGATTATATTTGCGCATTTTGCATTTTTTCTAGTTAAAAAAATATGTTTATTCACTTAAGACAGTTTATCATTTCTTTGAAACATACAAACACATCAGTGCATCTGCCCAAAGCGATCCTGTGTGCCCACCGTCCTATCATTCAATGCAAAGCGGTTATCATGACAACCACCGTGTCAGCTGAACACCAAGAACCCTGAGTATTTCTCCACATTAATACCTTTTTCTCACTAAATGAACCTATCAAACTATTTTGGGAAAAGCACCCCTTCTCTATAGATTAAAATTTATACTGGGTGTCCCAGCTTTCAAAATACAGATTTTTCACCCCATTCCTGTGTTTAAGTACATCCAGCGACTCAGCCTCTCCTCCTGCGGGGTCTGACATCTCTCAGGATTGGTCTCTGCTGAGGAAAGAAAAGCCACTTGACAACCTGTGTCCCAGGAGGGACCTTGACAAGCAACCTTCCTATTTTTAACCCCAACCCCAAGCACATGCAAGTTTTTGGGAGTACCTGGTACTTCCAAGTCCCAATTTTTTCCTGATATGTTGTAATGTGAATTACTTATCACAATAAGCATTATATTTTTAACCTTTCCTCTGAAATGATCAGTCCTCTAAACACCCCCCATCTTCACCTCACGTCTATGGGATTTACAAATTTCTCCCAGCTTCACTGAAGAGGGATTGCTTCTCTCTAGCTTTCTCCCTTTTGGATTTGGGTGATTTTTTGAAAGAAGGTTGTGGAAATGTTTTTCTTTACATTATCCTCTTGAAATCACAATTCTTGGAAATTTAAATGAAGCAAAACTGGAATTTTTCTCTCTATCTTAGGAAGGTATTCACTTTAATAAGTAGTTATGATGCATTTAAACTTCTTGCGAAAAGTAACTAGTAGTGATCCTATAAATTAAAGAAATTTGTAGTTACACTCACTCTCTAAGAATGCTCTCCTTTGGATGGACCTGCTACCCCACACCACCTTCATATTAACTGTCTTATCAACATTCAAATCGAGCACCAGAACAAATAAACTAGATCTATGGTCCCATTAAAAACAAAGCAAAACAAAATAAAAACAACCCCCCAAGCTTAAACCTCCTGTGTGTAGAAAGTGAGAAAATAAAGGTGGAAATTACAAAAATGAAAGAAAGGGAGACAATGGTTACTCCCAGCACATTATCAAAATTGTACGCTTCAGGCAATATGAAATTCCATTGTCTAAAGCTTGGAAATTGTAACGGTTTGGGAAAAGAAAGAAAATCGAGTTTAGTTCTGTAGTCAGAACAAAAAGACAGCCATGCAAAATTTCTCTCTGGGAGAAAGAGATGTTGTTCTATTCCAATCTGTGGAAGAGCTCTAGACGTGGGTGGGCAAGGCCAACTTGAGCCTAGCCATGGTGAAATCAGAGCCCTCTCTCTTTGATACTGTGGCTAACTTTCCTTACAGTGGTTCAAGGGCCTAGAACTGATGAACAAGTGCAGGAAACACCGGGCTAGGATAGGACACACATCCCTGCAGGCTATCGTTTTATTTAGCACTGTATGAAAACGCACCTGAAGGATCTGGAAGCAGTCCTTGCTCGGGACAAGTTGAGAATGATCCAAACTAGTTGCCATCTACTGGAAGCAGATGTTCCAATATGTTTTTTTAAACATGTTTTTTACTGATTTCAGAGAGAGGCAAGGAGACGGAAGGAGAGAGATAGAAACATCAATGATGAGAGTCACTGATCGGCTGCCTCCTACACTCCCCCTACTGTGGATTGAACCCACAACCCGGGCATGTGCCCTGACCAGGAATCAAGGGACCTCCTGGTTCCTAGTCGACGCTCAACCACTGAGCCACACCAGCTGGGTGATGTTCCAACACTTAAAGTCTCTCTGTGATAGCCCCTTGCATATATAAACATCTTCCATAAGCTTTAAATAATACCCGATTAAATGTGGATTCAGCTACTTTCATCAAATTTGGTTCTTTCCTTCATAAAGTCACACATTTAAATATTTCTCTAAACACTTACATTAAGGTATCTGTTTTATATGAAGATAACTTACTTAACTATAATGCTACAATTACTTTTCCTGGATCGGAAAAGTAAGTAAGCATCACCTCTTATGAAAGAATCTTGTTAAAACCAATCCAGGAATCTTTGCGTCTGGATGTGACATATATACCATGTTCATAATACAAGATTATGTAATGTAGAACAGCACTTCTCAGTGTGTTTTTTCTTAAGAGATATCTTATCCCTCTATCTTTCTTCCCTCCAAAAAGTTTATGTTTAAGTATGTTTGTGGATTCCTACTTACATGTCCCCTGCTTGGGGACCTGGGATGTGTTAGCATTTTAAATGTTCTGAAGTGTTATAAAAGCTTGTTTTTCTTTTCTTTTAAGACAAGTTTTTCCCTACTTATTAGAGAAGATAACTTTAAAAAAAAGTGTACCTACTGACATCCCAAGGAAGTGGTTTTCTATAGGACATACTTTAAGTAATTCTATTCTGGAGGAAACTGAATGATATAACATAGAGCCTCTGCCTTCCAGAAATTTGTCATCATTTGGAGAGAAAGGTATGTTCCTATTGAGTTTAACTGGAATATACAATTAAAGTAACTGGAATATACACTTTCCAAGACACCAACACAAAACAAGTCTCAAGGTGTCGTGATTAAGGGTAAAACTAATTACCCTGTTCTTTGCGATCAAGTGGGCCGTGTTACCAGAAAACTGAAACCTATGCCACGGCTTAATTTAATTAGCATTATGAGTTTGCAACGATGAATGTAAAGTCTTTGAGGTCAGAACTATAGAAGAATAAGCTTTGAAAATTCCAGTAACAAAACAGTGTTATTTGCCAATCCAGTAAAGGTCATGATACTTTTTAGTTATTAACTTAAAAGGTTTAGGGTGCTCTCGGCAAATCTAGTGCGGTAACAATGAAAGCCATTCAAATAACCTTGCTTCCCCGCGTAACAAACCCTGGACGTTACAGGGTCCACGCAATGACACGCAACAGGTTTGCTCTGATGTATTTCTCATTAGCTTTTTTTACAATTTTTTATGTTATTTTTATTGAATGTATTGGGGTGACATTGGCTAATAAAATTATATAGGACTCGTTAACGTTTTAAAGCCTCCTGACTTTGTGGAACTGCTGCAGGAAGTTCTAAATGCTGTACAAAGTGGAAAAGAAATACAGCTTCTTCTGTCCTCGCAGGCAATACGCAGCAGCACTCTGTGTGTGTGTGTGTGTGTGTGTGTGTGTGTGTGTGTGTGTGTTTGGGGGGGGGTGTTGTTTTTTTAGCCAAGTCACTGCCAGGATTGTCACCTTCTCCTATAGAAAGCTTTTCAAGAAACCCAGCACAGCCACACACAAAAACCAAGACGTCAGAACGCATGCAGAACACAGCACATTTCACCTGCTCCCCCGCTCCTTTTAGCGCGTTTTGTCTGTGGCGCTGCTGTGTCTTCTCTCTGTCCCTCTGGGCTGCTTCCTCGCTGATCCTCCTGCCCATCGCTGGAACAGAAAGACCAAGAGCCTCCGTGCTGGGGTCAGCACAGTGGCAGCCAAAGCTCTCTGCGCACCACTTAAATTCAAGACGAGAACCTCCATCCCGAGAGTTGTGATTTCAGAAACGTCATCGTGATTCAACGTCTTCCATAAAATCAAAAATGCGTTTTGCTTTCTCCTGTGTCCAGCAGTTAGCTGATTACAGGCATTTGGGAGACAGGAGGTTCTTGAGAGTACTTTTGGACTCGAGCAACAGAAAGCCAACTACAAGCGGGCATCTAAACATCCTAGGATAAGGGGCCTGCAGATCCGCAGATCAGAGCTGGCTAGTGGCCCAGCAGGGTCCGTCGTCAGGGCTCTATGTCAGCTCCTCTGGTCTTGAACTCAGGTCACAAAACGGCTGCCGTAGCTCAGGAATATCTTCACAGGAGAAAAAGCGGGGAGGAAGGGGCAGTGCTTCCCTTTCCACGAACAGTCTCTATCAAGGAAAAAATAATAATATTTCCTAGAAGCGCGCTGCAACTGCTTTTGCGTCTCGTTGTCTAGCATTGCATCGCCGGCCCGCGCCCGGCTGTTCGGAAGACCCGGGAGCAAGCACCCAGTGTGTTGAGCCTCCCTAATGCTACCCGGGCTCTGGCAGCAAAGAAAGGGCCGCCGTCAGACACCGAACAGCACCTGCCATCGAAGAGAGACCAGGTAAGTATTTTCTTTTCCTATGTGGACCGTTAGTCCTGTTTGGGCAACCATGCACTGTTCAGTTTTACTTTGATGGATCCATTCTTGTTTCAGTTCCATTAGAATAAGAAAAATGTTCTTGATTTTAAAAGACGCTGTGTTTATCCATTTTATATACATAGGAACCTTTAATATTATTCTTTTTGAATGGGTTTTTGGTTGGTTTTCGACCCCACCATAGCATAAATGAGTAAAAGTTAAAATACAAATTACTCTGAAGGTCACACAAATTGCTCAAAATTTAGGGATGAACCACTACCTGATTGTGAAATCAGAGGTACGTAACTTCAGTCTGATGAATCTTACTGAAATGTTATGCCAAATGTCTAAATCTTCATGTATATATTTTTTATTTCTGTAGAGGAAGCCCGAAGCTTTGGCAGATTCTCAAGATGTCCATAGCCACCTGAAAGTTTAGAAACACTGAAAACAATGATTAATTATAATAATTCAGGGTATTCGTATACACTGTTTTTAAAAAAAAGCCAAACACCTCATCTACATTTAGAAATAGCATCGATGGAATAGTCTCATTAGATTTAGAGACGTAATTCCACAAAAGCATTTTCACAGTTACCCCCCATCCTATTTATTGCTTGTCCATATCATTGAACAACAGAGAGATTATCACCTTCCTTTATGCCTGAATTGACAGTGAAAAGCAGAGGGCATTTTAAAGCAAAATGTAGGTGGGAACCTCATCTTTTATTTTCTTTCTGTGTTTCTCTTCTTTCAGCTGTTTAATAAGAAGTTATTGAGTTCTTGCAATGTGCCATTGGTTTATCTCAATTGTTTCATAAAAGGCAAACATAAAGCTCTGGGGAGGTTTGCCGAAGGTCATACACCTAATAACTGTTGGAGATTCAAAGCAGGGACACACAACACTAAGCCCAGCATTCTTTTTACTCTACCGCAACTGGCTTTCTTTACAAGAGCTAGTTAGAGTATAATCTCTATGCCCAAACTGGGAGGGAAAAAAAAATGATTCTGATTAGCCTACATGTTTAATTGGTATAAACAGGCAATTCACAGAATTCAAGGTAAATGTTCAGAAGTACTCATTTTCAGTGACAACATTGTTCTTCCCTTCACTTCCTTAACACTCCCTACATTATATCTGTATATATTTGCTAATATATTCCTTGAAAACTAGGCACATTAATCCAGAAAATAGGGTAGACCCTCTTAGATTTGTGGTTTTAGTTACGTGAGTACATGTCATATAATATACATACCAAAAAATAATTAAAATCACCTTTTGATCTCTTAGGATGAAATCAGAAGCCAATCCTTTTTAAGTTTCTATTTTCATCAGTGTATTACACTTAATTAAATGTAATTGTTTTCTTCAATTTTGAGCTATGGATAATTTAAATATTCGCTTAAATGTTAACATCAGGGAAAATCCTTTTATAATTCAATTTTATTCTGCCTTAATTTTGTAAAATCCAGGATATTTGTTTTCTTAGAAAGTATGATGGAACATAACGATTATGAGGTAAAAATGAATATAAATTTCTGCAGTAAGTGTCCAAACGATTTTGCCATGTGGTTCCAAAAAGTCAAATACACTGTTTTCGTGCTGGTTTCAGCAAACGGAGCTTGAAATTCAGAGGCAGTTGCAGTCGAGCCGCAAAACTCGTCTTCATTCAAAAGAGGAAATGATTACCTTCTGGTCTTTTCATTAGTTATCAGCAAGTTGCCACAATTAGATTAGGAATGGATGAAGGCTTTATTTTCTGTTTCATTCTGCGGCATATTATCTATGTGGTGCACACTGTGTGTTTCATAGAGGGTTAGAAAGAAAGGTTAAATAGATTTATAATTTTGATGGGCTCAGTAAGAAACAGTGCTACAGTTGCCTAATCAGACAGAAAATCAATTTATGAGTATTAAAATGCAAACTGCAGTCAGTGTCAGGCAGCCCGGCCTTCCTCAGGGAGGCACTGGGCTTATCTTTTCACAGCTGCCTCCGGATGCCTCAGAAAAACATGCTGTTCTTAGAACATGCACCCGTCTAAGAATCTCACGCTGAGCCAAGTGGCTCTTTCTACATTAGTAGAGAGAACTCAGTGATTTAATATTGTCCCAAAGAGACCTGGATTTGAGTATTTGCTGAAGGCTAGTCATCACTAGTCATTTTAATTGTTATCACATGAATTATGTGTGGTACATCCATTGTGTTAATGACACCTTCAACCTTTCATGTACCCACCCCCATTGTCATGTGACTCTGCACTTTCTCCCACCAATAAGTGGCATGTTTCCCTGTCCCTTGATTTTAGCTGGCCACGGGACTAGTATTGATAAAAAGATGTTGACAGATGATACAAACTGAGATGTTTAAAAAGTCCTCACATATTTCCACTATGCTTTTACACCTTTGTCTCTATCATGAGCATGTGATTGGGATGACAAGGGCATGGCCCAGTGACCCTGTTTCCTCAGCCAAATTTCAGACACACGTGGTGGAATCCCAGCTGACCAGCAGCACCGCCCAGGCAGGCTCAGCCTTAATCAGCAGCCTGCAGACTTGTGAGCTAAATAAATCACATTGTTTTCAGTCACTATGTTTTGAGATGGTTGGTTATGCAGTTCTGCTGTGGCTCTAGGTGACTTACATGCTATAATAAGCACCATTTCATACCAGGAGATAATAGTGGGGATTATTAGAACCTTATAATTAGCGCCTTCTTGGCTGATGGGGGAGGGGAGAGGGAGAAAGAGAGAAACAGGGAAAGGCTTTGTTCCAGAAGTATGAGTATTTATTCTTCTGCTTTGCATCTTCATAGAATGAGAAGGGCTCCATGGGGCCTTATCTCTGCTGTATAGAGCAGTGACTACGAGCCGTCTGGGCTAAGCCTGGGTGAGCAGAGCGAGGCAGGCTCAGGGCTTAGGGAAAGGCCGGGGGGGGGGGGGGGGGGGGGCAGCAGAGAGGTACATGACCTTTGGCACAACAACTTTGCAAGCAGATTTGATTATTCCCTATGAAATGAAAAAGTTTGGCCAAGCATATGGTTTCTTCCAACGCAGTTGCCCGATTTAGCAAATAAAAATGCAGGGAGCCCAGTTCAATTAGAATTTCAGAGAAACAGCAGATAACATTTTATTATAAGTGTGTCCCGCACACCGAACATGCTGTGTATTGTTCAAGCACTGAGTCTGCTGCTGAAAGGATTTAGGAAGTGGAGAAATTCGTTCACTTAAATACAGCTTTACCTATAGCATTTTTACCTCCTGTTACGTGGTCTAAGGACTAATGCCCAAAAGTACCTTCTTGCGCATTTTCTGGAGAGTAACTGATCAACGGTTACAACTCGTGCAGGTAGAATTCAATGCAGAATGTGGATCCACTCATGACACATAAATTCACCGTAAACACCAGGGCAAATCAGATACCTGGAAACTCTCTCCCCTTATCCTGTGGCTGCTCGCTGACAACCCATTTGGCCTTAGGACATAGTCTATCCCCAAATAACTCCAGTCTTTTTTCCCAAAATGATACTGTAGTTTCTGTTTTATAATTATAAAATGTGATCGCCGGAAAAATATCAAAAGAAAAACATTACGTTGAAAAGAAAAAAATGATACAAATTCCTACCCCCTAAGAAATGATTTTTAACATTCAAGCAAAAATCCTTTAACTTATCTATGCAACAGATAAATATTTAGAGATAGGTATGGTGTTCCCTTCCCCCTCAGAAATAGAATTATATTATATGTGCTGCTAGGTAACCTGTGAGTCTTAATGTAGTGTGGACTATTTCATTGTCAATAAGTATATATTTACATCCTTGTTTTAATGGATCCAGTCAGTGAGTCAACGATATTTATTGAGCTACTACTAAATGCAAGACATTCTGTATTTCATTCGATGTATACTCCATGACAGACTTAACCAGATCCCTGTAGTCAGGCATTTCATATTGTTTATAATTATTCAAACTCTAATCAAGCCTACAGCTCAACTGCTAGAAACAGCAGTATCCCGACACACTGGAGAAGAGCCAACCTCTTTGGACACATTTTGATTGCACCAGGGCAAATGGAATGCGCAGTTCCAATTTTATGCATATTATTAGATATTCAATTCATAGTCTATAAAAAGACTAGTCAATCAGTGAGTCATTCAGTTCTCTCCATTTCATTATTCCAGACACCTTTTTCTGCCTCTAGTGTATTTATAGGTACAATTATACTCCCATGAGAAAGCAAGGGGGAGGGAGAAAAAGTCAGTGAAACCAGTCTCAGGGGTTATAGCCATGCCAGCATTTAGACATGTCCATTTTTTTTACTCACTAAATATTTACTGAATACCAAATATGTGCCAAGCCCTCTTCTGGGCCCAGCACAAAATGAGAATGGAACGGCTCCTTCCTCACACCTTTCGATGTGACCACACTGCAGCTAGCAGAGTACATGGAAACTTCCCGTTCCTCCCACTCTCCCTGATACCAGGCACACAGGCTTTGCCACTTTAGTCCAACAATAATATTCTCATAAAATGCTACTGTGACTAACAGTTGTAGGTTAACTGAAAAAGTTGAGATAAAACAGGAATCATAAAAATAATACATGAGTCTCTCAAAGACTTAAATTTATTTAAAATATATTAAGATGCATTGACTCCTAATATTTTGATGTATAGTCAAAGCCTTTTCTGTTTGGGGCACGGGTCTGTTAAAGCTTACTTCTCAAGTGAATTACAAACACATTTCAAAGTATTCTTTTGGGCTTACTGCAAAATAAGTAGCTCCAAATAATACTAGTTCAAATATTGATTTGGGGGTAACGGTCATCTTTGGTGGCGAAAAAGGGCTATTAGATACACATTCTAGCAAAAGTATAAAGAAAGGAATGTTTATTTAAAGTGTAAGGTAAGCCCAGGCTGGTGTCGCTCAACTGGTTGAGTGTAGTCCCCTGCACCCAAAGGTTGCTGGTTTGATTCCCGGTCAGGGCACATGCCAAGGTTGCAGGTTCAGTCCCCAGTAGGGAGGCAACCGATCAATGTTTCTATCTCTCTCTCCCTCTCCCTTTTTTTCTCCCTGAAATCAATAAAAATATATTAAAGAAAAAAAATAAAGTGTAAGGTAAGTCACAAAATTGGTTAAAGCTGGATTAGACTGCTTTGGTTGCTATAGTGATGTGTAACAAACACCACAAAACTCTGTGGCTTCAAGAGCATCTAGTTAACGCAACCTCATCCGTTCGGGGTTAACTGCAACTCAGCTTCACCTTGACCCAGCTTAGCTGGGCCCGTCGCCCGACGGCAGGCTGCTGGTCAGATTCAGAGCCACCCCCCATCCCCACCCCCACCCCCGTGCTCTGTCTCTTAGGCTGAGGCTCAGGTTGAAGGAACAGCTTCAACCTGGGGCATGATCTTCTCACGCCGGATGTCAGAAGCTCGTGAGGTCTCCCAGAAATTGGCCGAGCCTCATAAAGCCTTAGCCAGGAATTGACACGTTGTCCCTCCATCTACCTCCTACTGCCTAACGTAAGTCGCGTGGCAAGCCCCGTGCCCGTGGGGTGAGGGAATACAATCTTCTGCAGAGGGGAGGGGGTGTGGGGGAGTAGTTGTTGAACATAACGCAATCAGTCACACTCATTATCAACTGTGTAAATTAAAAACGAACATCAAAGAAGGGCCAGTTCATCGCATCTACTGCAAATTAGTCCAGGCATCAAAGTGCTGCTTCAAACGGGCTAAACCAAACTTGCTGAAGCATGTTATTAAACATGGTAGATGGCACGATTTTGATTTCTATCAAATTGGAACCTTATTTTTCTCAGGTACATGATTAGAATTTTCTTGCTTAAACCACTCCTATAGGCCATGGTCTACGATTTCCATTTTCAATTATAAAGCCAAGAGAAAATCTAAAGTACCTTGAATGCACAGTCCTTCTAGATTATTATTGCTTCCTTTCTCTTACAGTTATCTCACCCGCATCTAACTCAGTATCAGCCATCTTTTTCCAAATTCGTTTTTAGTGACTTTCTAAAGCACTCAGCTTAACTTTTGTAGAAGCAACACTTTCTGCTCTAGTTGTATGGAATTAATTTACATAATCAAATTGTGACTATAAGGACAGGTATTGCTGTCATAAAATGGTTTGAGAACAACTGATTCATAGTAAGTATGGTGCTCAACTGGGCAGAGCAGAAACCCAGGGCCACCCGCCACAGTGTTCAGCTGTCCTTCCCTTTAATTAATCACCATGTCTTACAATGGAAATAAAGGGGGTTAATTGAGTGAATCAATTCAGTGGAGAATGTCTACCGTTGATTTAATTTTAATGTCTTTGATTACTAAAGGAGTCAAAATTTTTAAATTATGCATTAGCCACATACATTTTCCCCAAGGAATCTGTTGTTTAGTTTACAAATATAAAATAGTACTTTTCATAATTAGGTAATTCAGAGCAAAATTACATATCAATCTAAGGGAATGAATTTCATGAGCTTCAAAGGAAAGAAATGTATTGAAAAGGTCACATAATTCAATTGTCATCAACATACTACTTACAAAAGATAATGTTTTGTACCTAAATACGTACTCAAATTGAGTGGTATTTTCATGTGTTAGATGCCCCGATTTGTATATTCATTTTGGGTTTAATGAAGTTTTTATATTAATAAGCTTCTGCTCACTTAAGTTAACATGAATGCATATTAGGCATTTGATAAAGAAAAGAATACTGCTCATTAACAGGAAAGCTTCTTAAAGAAACACCCAGCTCCCACTGTTGCTTGGCTCTTTCCATCCATCTTCATAAGTTATTCTTCCCTTTATCTTGAAAGATCAATTGTTAAAATCGAGGCTTCTTTCATTTTGCTGGAGCTGTGTCAAAAGTAAAGGTCAAGAGTAGGTTCGGAAATCTGCTTGAATCAAGAATCCATCTGCAAGGCTGTCCTGAAAGGCAGCATCCATTCCTCCCTAGAGAGAGGAAGCGGCAGGTGCGGGACTCCTGCCGAGCCAGATTCCTTTATCCCAGCTCCTTTATCCCAACTCTTCTTAATGGTAGGTAGCAAAATTGAGCTTCCAATTCAAAATAAATATCTCTGGGGTAGGGACTGGAAAAGGCGAGCCAGAGTGTCAAGCTATTTACGGTGATCGGATCTGATAGGCCCAGGTGAGCCTGAATACATTTCCATCTCCCCTCTCCTTGATGATCGTGTTCACTACATTGCTTAAAGCTGAGACGCTCACAGCCCTTGTATTAAAATAGGACCAACTAGGTCCAGGCTCAGAGAGAATATAAAAGGTCTGCAGTTTCAGGATGGGTTGCACGTCTTTACTTAGAGTAGAAAAGGTGCTGAATATCAGGCCTAATTGGGGAATACAATTTTTGTTGCTGGAGAACTTCAGAAGACAGACTGACTGTCTGCCTTCCTTGTATTTATCACAGGCAATTGAACCTGGTGAATGAAAGGAAATTAAGTTAGTGGGGGGGGATCGAGTCCAAGTAAAGCTTAGGAAGCAATTTCCACCCATGAAGTAATTAAGGAGTGAAATGAGTTTCTACATTAGCTCTTGACACACAGTCATGCTAATGAGGAGCCCTCTTGGGAAAAGTCTTATAAGCAACCTGCCCCAATGGTCAAGCAGTAGCTGATTTTGAAGCAATGGAAATATAGTCCTTTATAGGCAAGGTGTCTTCTTGCTCAACAAAGTATTAGCTGAGGTCATTCTTTCCATTTTAGTGACAGCTACTGACCAGGTTATTATAACGGAATCACTACCATTCCAGGAGAAAATAGAGGGTGGATACCAAGGGATTTTAGAATTGCTTTGGTGATCTTTTTACCTTTAATTTCAAAGTGCTTAAAGGAAAGCTTGTGTGTTGTATTAAAAGATAATTAAACAAAGAGAAGTGTAAAAAGAAAAAGATGAGAGGGATTAAAAAACATGCCCATACTTGGGTGTACCCGACCCATCCCTCTCAGGGACAATCCCTGCTCTCTCTCTGAATCCAGTTCTGTGAATTTCTTGAAACTGAACGTGTTTCGTTGTTAGAGAAGTCACACTCCCCCTCCTGCCCTCCTTCAGGTGCATCGCTAGAGAGACCACTCGGGATGCCTTAGGAAAGCCAGCCATCTGGCTGAGGAGTCTCTTGACCCAGCCTGAGGACCAATGTTGAAATAACAGCGCCAAAAGAGAAAGGCTTTTTTCCTTTTGATGTCCTCTGTGGAAACTTAATGACATGTGACTTTGTTTTCACTGCATTGCAATAAAAATCAAATCAGTGTCCAGTGTTGCCTAGCAGTGAAGAATTTTCGAGCAATAATCCCTTGCCAAAAAAATTACTATTCTTTCTCTTTGTCTTCTTTCATTTGCGTTAATGACATCTGTCTTGATTGTCTGGTTGGCATCTACTTGCATTCCAGAATAAATCTCTTTATGTCCAGTATATTTTGACTTTTTCTGCAAATTATCTGCCAACCATCATTTCTTCAGAGAGTTCGTTCAGAATTTTGTGAAAATATTACGCTGTAGGTGAGTTACTTAGCTCCCTGTTTTTATGATTTGTACTCTCTGTCCCACCTAATTTCTAGGACAATGTTTCTCAAACTGGGGTCTTTAGGTCTAAAGATGGGTCGTGGGTGTCCAAACACATATTTTGGGGGTTAGGAAAATCAGAGAATTGAGTATATGTTCACTTTCATGATTATCTTTTAAAATATTAAATATAAACATGATCTTGATTGTCTAAATTAAAATGTATAATTAAGTACAGATCTATAAATTACATACCCGTGCTTTCTTTTATATGTATGATCAGCCTAGGGGAGCAAGTTTCAGCTTGGACTAGACTGAATTAGCAAGCATATGGTTAATGTTAAGAAGGTAGAAGCTAGTGTCAAAATGGCAATCATCAGCCTACATCTATCTTTGTCCTCATGTTGACTATGAGCAGCAATAGACATCAAGTGTTCTTTGGCAAAAAATAATTCATCATTAAAGGACATTTTTTGAGACTAGAATTAGTTCTTTAATTGAGACTGATTTGCCATCATGGCAAATGGCATTAGTCAATGATGAAACGTGATATCATAGATAGAGAAGGGGCATCTTGCCAAACTGGGGAGTCCACTGGAGTTTAGGCATGAAGAACCATTAGGAATTAACAAGTGTAGCAGTGTTGGGGTGAAGCTTGTGCAAAGGAAACACCCATGAAAAGATGTGGGTGTAGGAGAGCATGATATTTGCATAACAATTTATGAATTTTAAAGCAACTTCAATGATACTTATCGGTTCATTACCCAACAACCGCGTGATAGAGGTAGCGAGTTTACTATGATTACCTTGTTTACATAAGGAAAACTGCTGCTCAAAGAAGGGACATGACTTGACTTTGGTCCCAAGCTGGGAAGTGGCAGGGCTGGGACCTAAACCCATGAGATTGCTATCGCACCTACTCCACGTCCTCGAGATGGCTTGAAGAGCTCTCTGGGCTTCCCTAGTTTATCTCCGACCTGGTTCCCACCCAACCATGTAATGGACACTATTAGGTGAGCAATTACACAAACCCAGATGCTTTGTGAATTCAAAAGCCTGTTGAAAAGTTAATGGTGAGTGAAATCCAAAAGACCAATACATATCTAGTGCCTGCTCTGTTCCGGCAACTTGGGGAAGGCTGAGGCAGCCAGCGCGGTTGTGCGGAGTCCTTTTCCCAGAATAAACTAGTTCACCTCCCCTCTCAGCTGTTCCCAGGCGCTCGGTGATCTGACCATCCCTCCGTCCCCGTGCTTGTCCCTTGCTCCCACCTCCAATGCCTCCGGTTTAGAGGGTCCCTTGCCTGCTCCCTTTCCGCCCTGAACCTGTCCTTCCTTACAGCCTGCTGCTGGGCCTCTGGCCTCCTGCACGGTGACCACCGTCCTGCCCCTGGGTGACTGAATGGCTGTGCACACTTCCTGCGAGGGGTGAGGGCCCCAACAATGTTATTTATATCATCAAATAAAAAATAAGTAAATAACTGAACTACTGAAATCTCTTTTGGAAGACCCAAATCTCTGCTTGGCTAGTCCACTGTGAGTCTTGCCCGAAAGGCTGCTCCTCCCGTTCTTATTAGCCTTGTTGTCACCATGTTCGCTTGGGTTCTCATTCGGTGCCCGCTTTGAGGACAAAATGCTCCAGCCTGCTGTACGCCATCACCTCAGAAAGTAAAAAGGCAAGAAATCAAACAAAATTTAACTTCTACCAAACATGGTAAGTATTACAGGTATTCTGTCAAAGGTATGGAGACACGTGGAAGATTTCAACGATGTTATACAAGAAAGACCTTCAAATACCTGATTAAATACACTTATTCATTTCTCAGTGATCCTTTTCCGTGGCCAGCCATCTATTCAAAGTCTCTTCTTTACTTTTTCCCTTCTTCCCACAGCTTTCGAATGCCTTTCACTGCCCAGAAATTTCTTAGAAAGCAGTTTCATGGTTTTGCAATCATGATCCCTGGTATTTTGTGTTCCTGGAGGCTTGCCTCCAAACTAAATTACTGAATCACAGAAGAAATCTACTGGGGTATGCAGAGTCATGGGGGTGGCGGCAGCGGTGGGATGGGCTTTCTAAGAAACAGAATTAGGTTCCACATTCTTACATTGCCATCGAGAGCACGACTAACTGCACTTTCAGATTTTATGCCTGCCTTTGATAATATATGAGCAACCTTCTGGATATTTTAATTAACTCATACTAGGATTTTATACAAGAATATTCAGACTTAATAATAACAAATCCTCTATTGCCTAGCCAAGACAAAAGAACACACATGGAAATAAAGTCATACATCAGGAAATAAAGATTTTGCTGGTGAGAATCCTTTACACTTTCAGAGTGCTTTTATGCACATTAGGGGAAGCTGGTTCTCAAAATAACCCGATGAGGTACGTAAGGAAGGTGGTATTTTATTGTAGATAAAGTCAAGGTTTACTAAGATTACAAAACTAGTCTCATAGTCATGAATGCTAAGCTAATCACCAAGTGTTTCTGGCTTCACTCCTTCAAGACTCCATAGGTTTGAACTAACCCACTCCCTTTGAAGTTAGGCTGTGTGATTTGCTTTGGCCAAGGCCACATGGGTGAGAATGATGTATTACTTCTGGAAAGAAATGTTGAGAGCCATCAGGGATTCCCTCCATTCCTTGCCATCTTCCATGGTTATGGAGGAAGCTTGTGTCTAAATGGATCCCTTGTTAGTCTCCTCCCTGAGTATCTGTATGAGACGGTAACCAATGTCAACTCACATTCGACATGTAATTTAGAATTTCTATGACGCTGTGTAAGGGTAAGCCACTGGCATCTGGGAGTTGCTTCTTGCCACAGACTAACCAAAACTGTTCTGAGTTACCTACTTTTGACTTCCCCTCTGTCCCCTTCTCATGTAAGCTCTTCACATAGTTAAATGAAATAGTTGAATGTCAACTGGACAACATCTTAATCACAGAGTCTAGCATCTTGATGCTGCTATACCTGCTATTACTGGTGGCTCTGGCTAATAAAGAATATTATAGTTCTCTCTGTTTATAGTAATTCATTCTTCTTTAACGTGAAAGAGTCAAGAACTTTTACTGTCTACTGCTTGCCAATGGGAAATACAACATAACATGAAGTAACTGAAGGTCTTTTATGAATCCCCGCTATGGAGAATTACACCCAAAATCTGTGCCAAGGCACTGGCAGGCTGCTTCCTGGGTGGTGAGGGTAGCAAGGAGCAGGAGAAGAGTGAAAAAGGGGGCACTAATGTAGGAAAGTAAAAAAAGAGAAAAAGATTAATCGGGGTGGTTGAAGAGATAGAAAGGCATTTTCTCTAGTGGCCCAAACTGTGCTGGGAATAAAATGTTGAGATGTTGATAAGACCCCTGTAAGAAGACAAAGGATGGTAATAGGACAAGTGTGGGTGTGATTAAGGATGATTCTAGATAAACTTCAGTGGTCTCTTTTTGTCTCTTCTCCTAACCACACAGAGAAAAATCGAGACGGCTATAAATCTAATAAAAATTGGCAGTCTATGAAGTGTCTAAGCTTGTTCTATCTGCAGACAGATTCGGTGCTGGCTATAAGCTGGTTTTTCTATGAATTCTATCAAGAACAGTGAATATTCCAAGATCAAGTGGGTGGTAGTGATTCTAAATAAAGTAAGAGCCCCAAAAATGTGATTTGGGGGCTTTATGACGGAATCTTGCCTTCACCATGTTTTTCAAATCTAGCTCAGAGCCCAGACACATTGAGTGGCTGCTTGGTTATCAATAACTAAAGGCCCATGTGCGTGTGCCTTCCCAAACATAACATGGTACCTTTTCTCCCTGATTTCTGTCACAAATAAGCTTCTTAAAAACCCGCCCTAGACTGAACTATCACGGAGGTTTTCTGTGTTGACATTCTTCAGGAATTGATATTTTTACACGCAGGTGAAGTTAAATACCCAGAAGGATTTTTCTAGGTCATTGCTTTCCGCATCCTGATGCGCACAGGATCACATGAGGATCTTATTAAAATGCAGATTCTCACTGCGTGCGTCCAGGGTGGGGCTTGAGATTCTGCACTTCAGACAGTCTCCCAGAGGCGCTGACGTCGGTGAATAACTTAGGTCCCAGGCGAGGACGTCGGGCCTCAGGCTGGTTAAGCAACCTGCACAGGGCCACACCCGGGGAGGGGTAACGCCGTGATTGGGAGGCAAGTCTGTCTGACTCCGCAGCCTGCATTCTTGGGCAATAATTTCATTTTCCCCCTCGGAGACGGGCAGCGACAGGGCATTCTCTGAGAGGGACACTAGCAGGAGCAGGACGGGTGGCCAAGCAAGGAAAGCAGGCACATCAGCTCTCTCTCATTGGTCTCATTCGGGGAAGTATCTGGGTGTTAAGCTCAGGCCAGTGACGTCGGAGGTGCCGCTCACCTGGTGGCCCAGCGCGGCCACATTTGCGAGCCTCCATTCTACGTGGTCTGACCTGTGGCCCCTCTGGGTCATCGCACCTGTTCCTCCCCATCTTCCCATTGCTCTCTGCGTGTCAGCCTTCAGCCTCAGCCCGAATTTCACTTCAGAAGGCCATCTCTGCTTACCGTTCCCAGGCCTCTGACAGCGCCTTGGAGCAGCCTGTTTCTCTGCTGGCACATGGTGATAATAAAAAGCAGATGACTCACCTTGCAAACTCATGCTGTGACCTGCTCTGCCCCCCCCCCCCCCCCGAAAACCAGCTCCAACGACACAGGAGCCTCCAGTCTCGTGCGCCATGCCTGGCCCAGTGTAGACGAGCCATTCGCTAAACCTCCGTGAACAGCAGTAGGCGAATTTCGCGGGAAAGATGAATCACTTTCTCTCCTGTGCCCTCCAAGCTCTTTAGAGACTCATTCATTAAAATACACGTCCCGTATTTTACCCAGCTGCATCTGTGCCCGCTGCCTTCTGGACTGTGAGCACCTCGAGTAGGGGAGCTATGTCTACTCACCTCTCTATTTCTGTTCCCTAGCATTGTACTAAATATATGATAGGCGTGTAATAAAACCTAAGATACTACCTTTCACTATTAAAATGAGAAATTTATGAGTAGCTGGACACCAAGGAAGGCACAGTCCATCCTGGCTCATCAGCAACCCCTCAGTAATTATTTAAAATGTTGGCCCAACATTCCTGGAGGCGAATTTTAACACAGGCATTATTTAAGGTTGCTGGCACATGGTGATAATAAAAAGCAGATGACTCTTAGTTGTTTATTATTAATTTTTAATTGTCTCCATACCATGTATCCCCTTGGCACTTGCACTCCAGGCTGACCGCTAACTGTGTCTTGCCTTAGGTACACCCCTACTTATGAAAAGTGCAGAAATTCCGATGCATGACCAACCTCCTCTATCAAAGCCCCAGACAATTAAGAGCAAAGGCCCAAGGTAGAGGAGTCCTCTTGGCTAAGCTTTAGCAAACAATTGCATGTTCACCTGAGACTCTGGTGATCCACAATAAAGCTAATTACCTATTTGCTATAAGCCTGCAGCCATTGTTATCATGAAGACGAGAGGAAGCCCAACTGTACAAGAATAAAATAATATTACTCGGGATATTACATTTAAAGAAACAGCCCAGAGTCATTTTATGTGTGTGTGATTGCATTTATTTTATTGGTTTGTTTTTTTATTAGAAAAGTAATACAATGCTTGTTGTCACAAGGCAAACAATATGAAGATATATATAAAAAAAAATTAACAACCTCTTTCTTAACCCTCTAGCATAACTCCAGTATCTCAAAAAAACCTATGTTAATTTGCAATTTGGTATATGTACTCTGCACTTTTTTCTGTGCTTTTAGAAATTAGGTAGTAGATAGATAGGATACTATACATAAATGTATATAAACATATATATATATATTATGTTTTTATAAAAAATGGGTCATCCCATATACTTTTCTGTAAAAATTGCTTTCTGTCAACAGTATATTCTGTTCTTCCCTCTGGGTCATGATATATAGATATAATTCATTCTTTTAAATTTATATATTCATTCATTCATCATACATTTATTATGACTGTCTACAGAGATCTGCTTTAGACATCTGGGTGAACAAAACAGACTAAATTCTTGCTTTTATGGAATTTGCATTCTAATGGGAGACAGCAATAAACGCATGAGGAAATAAAGGAACAGCATGTCACATGGTATTAAGTGTGGTGGAGAACCAGAAGCTGGGGACTCCAGAGAGAGGAGCCCGGGGGAAGGTCTGCTGCTTTTCACAAGGGAACGCCTGTGAGCCAAGAATGGGAGGGAGTGCGTGAGCGAGAACGCGCCTGTCTGTGGCAAGGCCTTTCCAGGGAGACAAGTTCAAACAACACTGCCAAAAATGTCCTAATGATACCTTCTTTATGTGCTAATGCTTCTTGAATCGTCGGTCAAAAGATATACACATATTGCCCTGCCGGGTGTGGCTCAGTGGTTGTCAACCCAGGAACCAAGTAGCTGCCGGTCAGGGCACAGGCCTGGGTTTGGGGCTCGATCGCCAGTAGGGGGCGTGCAGGAGGCAGCTGATGGAGGATGTTTCTCTCTCATCAATGTTTCTCTCTCTCTATCGCTCTCCCTTTCCCTCTCTCTAGAAATCAATAAAAACATATTTTTTTAAAAAAAGATATACACATATAAAACTCAGATCACTTTACGGCAACTTATTTCTATCGGCAATAACAAGGATGATCCCTTTGCCACAAATTGATCAGCAGCGGATATGATCAGTCTTGTTCATTTGGGCCGTTCCTCTAATTACGGATGACGTTAGGGAACTTTTCATGTGTTTGGGGGCAATATTAGATTCTCAGTCTGAGGCCTTTAAAACATTTGGGTTAACATTACTATTACCTAACCCGGGTTCTCTGGTACAGAGCAAAGTGGAAAAGCGCCACCCATGTGGCAAATGATCCCCATAATAAATCTGGTTAATATCTGTCACCAGCATAGTTACAAAAAGTTGTTTTTTTTTTCCCTTGTGCTGAAGACTTTTTAAATTAAATTTATTGGGATGATATTGATTTCTTAAACTTGGAATTTCAGCACACCCTGGGCACCGAATTGCACAGACAGGCCTTAATTTTGCTCCTCAGGTGGGTGACTGATGCTGGCTTGCTGACACCGAAAATGCTGGCAGAGGCGGGAGGAGGGCTGGCAGAGGAGCTGTACTAATTACAGGAGGTGCAAATTCAACATGTAGCACATTTACAGGACATAATGGGCCTTGCTGAGGTGAAGCAGGAGGTTTGTCACATACATTGGAATTAGATGCTGTAATTGCTTCGCATCCCAAATGTGAATGATTTCTTAAGAAGCGACGAAAGCAATCCACCCACCCTGCAAGACAACAAAGAGTCCCCTTCCACCAGCCGGTAAGCAGGGAACTAGGACATGAGGGTAATTTGGTCAAAGCAACAGCGCAGTGGATACGCTGCTCTCTGTTCCCAAACGCCCCAGGGAGCAGCGGGAGAGTGTGACAGGAACAGCGGCCTCCATCAAGGAGAACCTGTGGCAGACCCTCACTGGGTAATGGGGGCTTGGCCGCGTGTCCGTTATGCCTCTGTTTGTTTAAAGCATGGGGGTTACACCCGCCAAGCAAGCAGCAACCCCAATAGGAATTAGAACAATTTTTGGTGCTTGATCCTGAACAGGTTCAAATAAGTTCCATGTAGGGATTTTAGAATCTAAGACAAATATAATAATGTTGAGAGAGCCACATACTTACTTCACTTAGCAATTAGGTCATTTAAGAAGTTGCTCAACAGTTGCCACCTATAGGCAAACACATGCTCCTTGAATGTGAAATCTCCTCAGTATCCCAGGCTGCAGAACTCAGCCAGCTGAAAATTACGGAGTAGCGACGGGAAGTATGCCAGGGAGTGTCACCGCCACTCACTCTAAAGTTCAGCAAAGGCTTTCCGATCAGGCGAAAGCGTTAATCCTAACTCTGACTTGATTAACTCCATGGACTTGGACAATTTCTCGGCCTGAGTTACTCAATAATTGTTTTTGTTCCTCCAGTGACAGGAAACCCATTTTAGATGGAAGCAGGCTCTACCACATTTGGCCACTGACATGCCAATATGTTCTTTATAGAGCCAACTTTAAATCATTTTGTTCATTAGTTCCATTTTTCCCCCCTGGAGATATTCAAAATAAGCTTAGCTTTTCATCCATATAGTTTTTAAAATATTAGAAGACAGATAATGAATTCCTCTTTAATCTTCCCTTCTCTGGCCTAGTTATTCTTAGTTGCCCTTAGAACTATCCTATACAAAATAAAAAAAATAATCACTGGTCACTAACATCAGCGGTGGGCTCATGCCTTACAAGCATTTTTTTTCCTTTTCAGAATTTTGCGAGGTATTTCTTTTTCCTTTCATGTGTTTGTTAAAACTGTGGATTGCTTAAGATCACACAGTTGTGCTATCTTTTCAAACAAAATTGGACTGTGGCCATATGTCTTGAGGCAGAACCCTTTGGAAATGTGGTGAAGCCAACATCTCCCCAAGTTCATGGAAGCACATAACCCAAGCGTGGAGTTAAACACCCCTTGAGCCCCATCCTTCCATCCTTGCTCTCAGGTCCTCAGTCAACTCCCCTGGACCTCAAGTTTAAACTCCTATTTTAAAGGAATTAAAGAGATGAAGCCCAAAGCCTACCCTCTTCCTCTCAGTCTCAGTTTCCATTCTTCCCTGGACAATATCCTAAGCCCACAAACTCCAGTAAAAGAAACAAGTCCCTTGGTTTGGTGGACCGGGTGAGTAGCGCTCCGGTTGTGTTTTCACACCAGCAGACAGGATTTACTGCTAAAAAGTCAGAAAGCTGCTCCGTAATTTTCAGCTGGCTGAGTTCTGCAGCCTGGGATACTGAGGAGGTTTCAAATCCAGCCACGGGTGTGCAGTCAGCAGCTACCCCCGGGCCGGGCTTCCAGGAGGAGTCAGCACTTCCCGCACAAGACAGGAGAAAACGTTCTTGTCTGGTAAGAAGACAGAAAGCTCGGGGTCAGGAAGGCAGCAGATGTGTGAATCTAAAGTTTTCAGAGGAGAGGAGGAAAGATTGCCGTTTGAGCTATAATTTTCAGCTTTGTGAAGGCCCCGCAACCACAGATCATCACTATGCGCTATTGTGTTCCAGGCATTGATTTTTTTTTTTTTGACGAGGTACAGGGAACAGGCAAACACTGAATTTTCATTAGCTCCTTAGGGAGACTGAGCATCCTCCCAAACCAAACTGTCCCGAACGTATTAAGAGATAATTTAGATAAGCTGGCTCGATGGAACTTAAACAAAAGCAATAGCAATAAAGCATTTCTGGATGGGTTGCTAATTTGAACTAGATCATATCGGTGCAAAAGGGCTACTATTCAAAACACTTGTCTTTCCTTGACTCAGAGCTTTAATGGGGAAATGATCTGTTGTTTTCTTTTTTGTTCCTCTGTATATGTTTTAGACAAAAGGATACCAGGAAAACTTAAGGATTAGGAGAGAATGCAGGATTGATGGACCTGTGAGAAAGAGAGATGACTGTAGTAGAAATCCCAGTCCTCGTCATTGATACCATCTTATGTACTCAGAGACCCAAGTAAGCACTGGGAAGGATACTGAGTGATGCAGAACCATCTCTGTGGCACCTATCAAACCCTGCTTGGCTCTGTTCTACTTTCTTTATTGTCCTTATAAAACTATCTGCTTCCTGAGATCTGAAATGCCCTCTTACTCACTATAGCATCCATGTGCCATATGGGTTTTTTGTTTTGGTTTGGTTTTGGCCTGGAAACATTAAGGATAAGTATTTCTGTACAGTGTAAATTTTACATCAACCCTGATAATTATAATTTTCCCCAAACTGAGATTTTGTTGATAGCACAAAATAAGACAATGCTTTATAGAAAGGTATTACATTAAAATTCTGAAAATCCTAAAATCATCTGATTCCAATGTGGAAAATGTAAAGATAGAGTGAGCAGGCAAATTACCATCTAGATCCTAAGTTCTGTATTGCATATGACGGAAGCAATAGAAATGACATCAAATTCAAAGAGTTTCTAGTTCCCAGGGTATTAGTTCTTTAAGATAACAAAAAACTAAAAACATTATCCTGGGTATCTTGGTACATAACATCTCAGAATTTCCTATTTTTGGTAGGAGTCTGGTATAGGAATTAGGCCTGAAAAAAACTTGTAACTCAACACTGCATGATTTTAGGAAGTTTTGATCGATGTTAATGATAAACTAATTTCGATGGTTGAAATTAGAAAGACTTCGAGGTAATGACTGGTTCTTTTTCATCTTTAAATCCCTTGTACCTAGCATAGGAGCTGGCTCAGAACAGGGCCTTGATATGATACATCCCGTTGGCTGTCAACTTCTGCCTGAGAAAGAGCTATGTATGAATCAGCAATGATCTGACCTACGCAGCAACTGGTGCCAAAGTCTTGCATAAAGGGGCAGATGGCAAATTTCAGGCATGTGGGACACAGGGTCTCTGTGGTAACTACTGAGCTCTACCCTGTCCGCCAAAGCAGCCCAGGACTGTAGTCAACAAATGGGTGTGTCTATATTCATACCACTTTCTCCACAAGAACAGGCAGAGAGCTGGATCCGGCCTGAGACCCACCACACGTCTACTCTGACACAGGATGTCAACACTTCAAAGAGGTGGGAATTAGGAACATTCAACAAATCCAAACTATACTTCACAACAGCCATAGGCTCAGCCTCCAGACCCATCTCAAAAGTGATAGGATCTGTTGCCTACATCCATAATGGAAGGAAATGTTAATTGTCATCAGAGGTTAGTGAAGGTAAAAGTGGACCCGGGGTGAAGGCCCCTGCCCTACGGGGAGCGGATCTGCCCTCAGTCATCAGTCTCCATAATAACGCCATTCGCCGAGGGATGACATACCATAGGCCAAACATTGAACATCTTGTTTAGTCTTCAAAGAACACTACAAAGTGGCATCATCGTTTCTATTTTATACCTAAAGAAACAGAGGTGTAAGTTATTGAAATGTCTTGTTTGAGAGCATAAGGCTTGTGCAAAGAAAGGATCATTTCAAGTCCAGGCCTGCCCAGCGACAGAAGCTGCGTGCCCTTCAGATGCCGTAGAGGGGGAAGGGAGAAGCCAGTCACGAGAACTACGTCATGAGTATTTTTTTTTTCTTTTTTAAATTAAAGTTATTAAGATGACATTGGTTAATAAGATAATATAGGTTTCAAGTACACATTTCTATGATACATGATCTGTATATTGCACTGTGTGCCCACCACCCAAAGTCTGGTGCAGCCACTATGGAAAAGAGTAGGGAGGTTCCTCACAAAATTCAGAGTAGAGCTACCATATGACCCAGCAACCCTTCCTCTGGGTACCTACCTAACAAATTTTGAAAACATTTATTCACAAAGATATATCTCATGTGTATTTGATAGCAATGACCCTGTGCAAACAAATAAATCTAGCTTCTGTTCAAAAACAAATAAAAATGGGTGGTTGAAAAGAAAAGAAATTCTAAATGTCTAGACAAGCTGACAGAAACCAAATCAGAAAATCTGCTCCTCTGCTAAACTTGTGCTTTCTGAAACTGGTTCTGGGCACCTACGGATGCTTCCTTTGACATACTATCCTCAATCTATATTGGCTGATAGGTATATTTTCTTCTATCTTAAACCTCCCCTATGAAGGCCATAGTAGAGGTAGACCATTAGGGTCATTGATATACAGCTACATTTTAAGGGATTCTTTCCCAAACACTGCATTCATTTATTTAAGTCAATTTTATTGAGCTATAATATAAAAAGTAAAATGCACCCATTTTAGGTGTGGAATTGAACAATTTTGATAAATACAGGCAATCACATTAAGCACGACTATAGTCAAGATATGGAATATATATATACTAGCATCTCAAAAAGGTTCCTGCTGTCCCTCTGCAGTCACCCCCAGCCTCGGCCCAGGCAACCCTCGATCTGCTTTCTCTCACTGTAAATTAGTTTCATTCCTTTTTGAATTTCACCTGTAAAAGCACACAGCATGCATTCTTTTGCAGCTGGCTTCTTTCACTCAGCATAATGTTTTGTTCCCCTGCCTATAATAATTATACACCAATTATTGGACTTCCTCTCTACGGCTGTCTCTCCAGGATTCCCATCCTGTTTTCCTATAACTGCTGTTTCCCTAAACTCTGTCTTTTGTTTCTTCAAGCCAAAAAGACAGCAGATTTTCTTTCAAAGATTGACCACCCCACGTGTGCAGATTTGGGACTCTCCTTAGGCTGGGAACAAAGTGAGAAACTCAAGTGTTGACCACACGCCCCCCTAATCTGTGTGCTCTCTTTCATTCTCTTTAGTGCCTTCAGGTAGATGTTATATATAATATACATATATATGTGATATACATATTACATGCTACATGTTACATGTTATATGTTGTGTGTTGTATATTATATATTATATATTATATATTATATATTATATATTATATATTATATATTATATATTATATATTATATATTATATATTATATATTATATATTATATATTATATATTATATATTATATATTATATATTATATATATACACATACATACATATACCAGATTTCATATTTATTTGAAGTAGGGTATGAAAGGATTACCGGAAGTAGAACCCACATTACATTATTTATTTTTAAAATTTTTAAATAAAATTAATTTTAGTTTTTGGATATATTCTACTCTCTAGACATAGACTAAGATTCCCCCCCTTGAGTATATTTTTTATTGTTGACATTATTACAGAGGTCCCCCATTTTTAAATAATCAATTTGTGGTAGCTGAGATGCCTCTGGCATGTCTGATGAAAACTGATCCACCTCAATATATCCTTTAGCTTATAAGAAGTCCCAAGAGTGCCCTCAGCATGCCCAGAAAGCAGAGTAGGGGCCACCTTTGTCACGTAGCCTTCACCCTGTGCCTGGCTGTGTGTGTCCACTGACTGCAGGTCTCTTGGGGCCACCTCACTATTGCCACTGGCTGCCAGGTTGCCCCCACGTAAGTTCTGAACAGAGGCAGAGAGATGGCTTTTTCCTAGCTTTTTCCTTGAAATCTAAAGTAGCTCCATTTGTGTCTAGAGTCTCACAAAGAATCTCATTAAATGTTTTGTCAGCTTCTAGCGTCATCTCTTTGCACAAGTCTCCACTTTATTTCTCAAATATGCTAATCAAATATTAAGAGCTCAGTATCTGAGCAACACAAAACATGTCTCCCGTCCAATAAAAAGAAAAATAACAAAAACTATAATTAATTGAATTCTCTACTGTGCGCTTGAACCTGCTTGATTTGGTTACAGAGTAATAGTTCAGAACTTGATCTCTGAAGCTAGATTTGCTTGGGTTAATAATACTACCACTTTGAGTAAATGGCTGAATCTCTTTGTGCTTCAGTTTCCCGTCTGAAAAAAACCCACAAAGACGGGATAGAAAAATGACCAACGTTATAGCACGTTTTTAGGGTTTCATGAGCTAAGATACTCAACACACTTAGAATTGTATCAGGTGCATAGCGACCACTCAGTAAATAATCGCTGTTACTGTAATTGTTACTGTCAAAACAACTCTATGAGACAGATGTTCTAATTTTTCCCCCTATTTTATAAATGAGAAAACGGAGATAATAAAAGTTGAAATTACTTGCCCAAGTTCACTTAGCTTTGAAAAAACAAAACTGGGGTTTTGAGTCAGGCATTTTGACTCCAGGGCCCACGTATTGACCCATTCTCCTGTTCTAAACGCAGTCCAAGGAGCGGATTAGAAGACAAACATCGTGTCACTGTCCTGGATTTCCCGACAGCCCCAAAGTTTGAATTTTATTAACCAATATGACCAGACACTGGAAAAGTGCGGGTGAGAGGGGGAGTTTATCTGACTCTTGCTCAGCCAACCAAAATTGTCTTGTAACTCCTGTGATTAATTGTACTAAAAAATCTACTGTATCTTTGAAAGATTAAAGTTTGTTCTAACTCTTCAACTTTGGGGGTTTTTGTTGGCTTGTCTGTAGCTTGGAAAAGACATCAGGGCTGAATGGCACAAATAAGCAGATAAATACTGCCTGGGTATCTTGTAATATTATATTGTTTTCATAACAGCATGGCTCAGGCACTGAACTCTATTAATATTTGATTACCATAACTTAGAAATCTATCTCTCTACAGTTATATGTCACATATGAGAAGTAAATATTAAATTTATCTACAACTTTAAGTAGGGGTAAAAATAGAAATACATTTTATTCAACAAAATGTATCCTTTTATTAAAAGATTCAAGCTTCTGTTATAAATACTATAGAATAATAACAATGTAAAATAGAGAAGCGCTAGAAGGTTTCTAATTCTATCTCCCGTCGCATTTTGCATAGAAACCTTTTCTGTAATATCATAGGCACATAATCATCCTGCCTTTATTTTAGATTCGTCTATTGTTAGAAAGCATTGCTTTTTAAAACAGTCTTTCCACAGTGAGCCAGGAGCTCCCTTCTAGAACTGTCACTCATTAGCCGTAAGTCCGGCCGCAAGAAAGCATAAAGAACGAAGCCTCCCTTTCATATTACAGCTATTTCAATATTTCAAAGTAATTATCCTTTCTACCCAAACCTTCCTGGACTAATAGCCTATATGTGAAGTTATGTTCAGGCCTTTCTCAACGTGTAACTCTCTCGTGCATGAACTCACGCTAATCTATTTCCTTTTTAAACGGTTGTGATTAGAATTTAACACAGTGCAACGCGTGTAACCAGACAAGCGCAGGGCTCCCTGGACCCCTCACCTCTCCGGATCTGCAAATTCTACTTGAATGAACACAGTTGCTGATAGCTTTAGCTTTTTCTTTACTTTTTTTTTCTTTCACTTTGACCACCAACCAAGCTGGCTCACAGAGTATTATTAAAGTTCCCTTATTGTTTTCAATGGTGCATCAGTCTATAAAAATTTAAATTTAAATCTATAAAAATATTTCAGTATTGCATCAATCTTTAAAAATATACCAGTGCTTTATAGGAGCAGCTTTATACGTAGAGCAATATACACTTATATTACACATATACTCACTTACATTCTAGTCAGAGGAACTTAGGCTACCAGTGAACACTGGATAACAGACACCTAATCTGAGCTCAGTTCTGCCTTAGTTGTTCGCCTTTCCACGGTCTTTGCGGTGCTTTTACGTGCGGCTCTGCTACCACAAACGCGGGCGCTTCCCCCTGCGCCTGCCTTCGGGGCAGGATGTTCTAACGCAGGCCAGAAGCCGCCCCGTCGGCCCCCGGCGAGGCCCTGCCTGGGCAACCGCCACAGAGCTGACCGCTTGCCCTCGCAGAAGGTGGCACCAAGCTAATGAACCGACGCCCGCCGAACGAAGCAACTTTGGGTTAATTACACCAGGCAAAGCAAAAGCTGCCGGCAGCCGGGCGACGGGCTCATTCCCAGAGCCTCGGACGAGGCGGGGTGGAGGGGGAGGTGTCGGCTCATGGAGTCCGTGCTGCCTCAGAGTCAAGTCCAATCCTTTGGGCCAGGCCCCAAACAGAGAGGGAGGCCTCCCACCCCGAAACCGGAGCGCGGCCCCCCAGGAGACAGTAGGTCAGCGGGAGCTTAGGCCTCATACCAGAGGCCTTTCTCTTTCTTTCTTTCTTTCTTTTTCTTTCTTTCTTTCTTTCTTTCTTTCTTTCTTTCTTTCTTTCTTTCTTTCTTTCTTTCTTTCTTTCTTTCTTTCTTTCTTTCTCTCTCTCTCTCTCTCTCTCTCTCTCTCTCTCTCTCTCTCTCTCTCTCTCTCTCTCTTTCTTTCTTTCTTTCTTTCTTGCCCTTGAGATGTCTCTTCTTTGGTTTACTGTATAAAAGTCGGGAACAGAGGATGTGGGCCTTGAATAAACAGTCCCGAGCGGCCAATGTGCCAGCTTTTGCTTTAGGCAACATGAGCTTGTCCCTATTACAGGACCAGTGAATAAAAAAATATCTAACAATGAATGAAAAAAATCTAACACACGGTTTAACCTTGGCCATTATGAGAAGGGGTAGCAAAAATGGGATTAAGTCCTAAGTCAAAGCTGATAAAATAATAATAATAATAATAATAATAATAATAATAATAATAATAATAAAGGAGAAAATGCCTGAGTATTTTCACAAGTTGCAAAAGTAGAAGAGTGTCCAAAAGAAGGCCAGCAGCAGTGACAAAATGCATTTCCTTGGCCGCTCTCTTGGTCAGGCGCAGTCACCCTGAGGGCCAGCGAACTGCATAGTTAGGCCCCAGGCCTGGGAGCCGGTGCTCATCTGAGCAGCTGCTCCAAAGAGGTTTTGTGCTATTTGCCTGGCAGAGGAAGAGAGGGGCCATCACTCACGGCCTAAGTGGCTTGGACACGGACTGATTTCCCTATTGTTAAAACTCACCTACGGCATCGGCATCGGTTGCAAATATCTTCAGCCATTCGCAGCTAATCTTCAGTGTTGACATCCGAAGGAAAACTTCTTTTTCAAAACCTGAGAGGCTCATTAGAAAGAATGTTACCATTCTTGTAACCAGCTCCCCCCAGTTCTCTTCCCAAGCAGAACTGAGAAAATGGGGAACTGTGGGTCACATATATCTAGATATATTCCCATTGTTGGAAGTCATCTTGGCTGCGGATTGTGCTTATTGAGAGGGAATCTCCCCCACCTTTGGAAATAAAGGGGACGATTACATTTTATTCACAAGAAGGGATTTATAAGACTCCTACTGTTGGACGAAACAGCTGTTTGTCTTTACTGGGCATTTGCTTTCTTTCACTGCATAGGAAGTCATCCGGGAGATGCTATGAAACACAAACTTAGTGTGTTACTATTTGGATATAATTTTTGCCTGTTGTCTTGATAGAAAAGAGGAAGCCGTCCTTAAAATAATGTCTTGTTGGGACAAAGGAGATAGAAGACCATCAAAGTGAAAGCCAATAAGCTGGAAAATGTACATAAAATGTGTGAGAATTAATGACATAACTAAAAACCTACATTTCTAGAATCACTTTTAGGGACACTCACTAACGGGGACCTGGGGAGTAAATCTCTTATACTTTCCTTGCAAAATTACAGTTCAGGATACATAGAATCCCCAGCCTTCTCAGCTAACAGTTTTCAATGATCTGCATTATTCAGAGTAATAGGATTCAGGGAAGGAGATTTGTTTTTGCAACATTCTAGTAAATGGAGTTCAAGGATAGAGTATTTTGGTGCTGTTGTTATTGTTGCATTTTTAAAAACCGTGGTTTCCCTTGCTCACTTCTGTAGCTTAGTGATACTCTCTATCGAACTCAATGTCTTTTCATTTCGTTTTCATCAGCTCCTGGGTATTTGGCTTTTGAGATCACATTCTTTGGCAATTCTTTGATTATCTCCCCTCAGTTTCTCTCTCTATAATATTTAGGTGTTTAAAGACATGTGTTGTATATCTGTTAAGAGGAGCAGTGTTAATTCTTCCTGCATTTTTAACATTTTATTGGCCCTCCATATCCACACTTAATTAGCATGCTGAAAGGAAAGAAAACTGACAATATGACCATCCAGTCAGTGACAAACACTTCCTCATAAACCCATTAAATGACAACCTATTTAACAACAGGCATTGCATCATAGGTAACTGCACACCTTGGTGCTTAGCTTAGGGGCTGTATTAGTCACAGTTCTCCAGAGAAACAGAACCAGTAGGATGTGTGTTATATAGAAAGAAACTTACTATAAGGAATTGGCTCAGGCAATTATGGAGATGGCTAAGTCCCAAGATCTGCAGGGTGAGCCAGAAGGCCTGAACACCAGGATTGCCCACGTATAGTTTCTGTCCGAAGGCTCCAGACCCAAGAAGAGCCAACGTTTCAGGCAAATTAACCATCACAAGGCTTAATATGTTGTCACTGCTCAATAAATATTCATAAATTAATGAGTGAGTTTTCTTATTTATTCTTCAGTTCTGCAAGATAGTTAAGTTATATTTGTAAAATACATTCTTGAGAACATATAGGAACTAATTACAAAGACATAATTTACCACACCAAAATATATGTGAAAGTAAAAACTGAGAGAGCTCCTAGGCCGTTTGGCCCTAAAGACATTGGTCAAAACTGAGAAACATGATCGTCACTTTCAAAGCCAACAGCAGATGGACAGCAGAAGACAAAGCTGGGTCTAAAAGGAAAATTTTTTTCTGTAAAAAAATGAGACTCCAAAAGGCTACTCCCTCAGTGAACCCAGGAGAAAGGGCCTTGGTGTCCAGCAGAGAACATGAACCTTGGGAAATTATAAGCACAAGTCAGCCCTCGGGGAGATTTCCAGCCAAACTCACTTAACCCTGTAGTCCAGCAGCCGTCACACCATGAACATGGTAAAGGGCTGTCTGGGCTGGTCATGTGCCAAGCACTTGGCTAAAACAAAAGCAAATCCTTTCTGGGGAAAATATGCACCTTAAACTGAGATTTCAAAAAATTATCAGATAGACTGATAATTTCCCAAGGAAAATGAGCCATTCAGAGTTTTTTAAACAACAATAGTAATAACAACCCTTGAGCAGCACCCAAGGAAACAAAATACCATGTGCAAGGATCACATGATATAATAAATCCTGAACCCTGTATATTTGAGAATTTAAATACTAGAATTTACAGTTAAAGACTACTAAATAGCCTTGTTTTACATGTTCAAAGCAAATAAAAAAAACAAGCTTGAAAAAGCTGCAGGAAACAGCAGATTAAAACAGTTGCCAAGCAGATTTAGAAAAGAGTCAAAAGGGATTTCTAGGATTTAAAAATATAATTATTTGATGAAGAGGCTTCCAGCTATGATGGAGTAGCTGGTGATAGAACAATGCTCTGATTAAGAATGAATAGGTACATCCAGATGAAATGTGAACATCTGTATTAAAGAGCTGCTGATGTTACCAGGATGAGAGGGGATAAGATTCCATGGGGGGGGGGGGGGAGACTTTGCAGAGAAAAAATTTGCCAGCTGTTTTCTACTGCAGCTATTTGCTAACATGAGTTGAAATAGGGAAGGGTGGCTATTAGCAAAACAAAAACTAACAGAGTATTTTGGCAATCTCCGTGGGTTGAAGACACAAAATATAAGGTTTGAAGAACCGAGATCCCCTCCACTGAGAAGGAGAGACAGATCTGAACCTCAGTTTTTTGTTTTCCTCAAGAAATCTGTAGAATCCTGAACCTACACAAAATGGTAAACCAAGTCAATTTTGTCTGGGTTTCCCCCCAAAGCAGACCCTGGTGCAAAGATCTGAGTGCAAGAGTAGTTTGTTTGGGAGATGATCTCTGGAAATCTGGTAGAGGAGAGAAGAAAAATAAAAGAATGGGGGGTAGGCCATAAAGAATGATGCATTTTTCAAGCAGTTCACCACTACGGGTAACCAGAGCCTAATCCAACTGGTGAGCCCTGGGATACGGCATAAAACATGCCCCTCAGAATCACCCCACCCTAGGGATAAGGGGACTGGAACGTTTATGGACCCACTCCCGCCAATCATGGCCTAATGAATTCTCCAGACGATGTTCATTCCATGTTGTATGCATCAACAAAGCAGAACCTGGTGGCCAGAGAAAGCCCCCTGTAGGATAAATAATGGTGTATTATTCAGACAACAGACACTATATGAAAGGAGCTCACATATGTATATGAATGAGCCTTGTAATAATGTTGAGTGAAAGAAGTGAGAATCAAAAGAAAATATGTGTTCCATCTATATAGTTCGATAACTGGAAAACTAAGTAATATTTTTTAGGTCTGTCTCTGCAGGTGATAAAAACCATGAAGAAAACCCAGGAAGTAATTGTAACAAAAGCTAGGGTCGTGCTTACCTCTTGAAATAGGAAAGGGGGTTGTGTTCTGGACAATTGGAGGTCATGTAAGATTTTACACAATGCATATGTATGTGTTTGATGTAGACTTCTGTATACATAATATATTTCAAGATTTTTGTTTTTTTAAAATGAGCATGTGTAATATAGTATATTGACCAGGACCAGGACTTAAGGCATCATTTCAGAGCTAATAGCTGTATTTTACGTCAAAAACTATTGGGAGTTGGTTAATGTCTCCATGTTAATGCTAGATCACTGACTTTTAAACAAATAAAATTTGGAAACCATCTTGATGATCATAATACAACTAAAAAAACTGAATCCAGACAAGTTGAATGATTAGTGACAGAGACTAAACTAGACTCCCACCGATTGGGACAGTGAGATTAATTATCCACGGACATTTAATCATGAGAAAGTCTCTAAAGTCAGCTGTTGTATCTTGCCCACACTAATAATGGTTCCGTTACACTTAGAAATGGAATATTGTGCATTCTTTGCCCCATTTGCTTGTCCTTGACATAGAGCATTTGGTGTAGCATGTAATCCACTCAAACAAATGCTATCCATTGGCAGTTTCCTAGGTAACCAGATAGTTTTCACTTAAACAGGCTGTGATTAGAAAAGAAAACTATGTTGCTCAGCATTTCGGCTTATTCAGAGGAGCGATTCTTAATATGATCCATTATCTTCCCCACATCAGAGGGACATGAGTTTTTTCTAACTCATTAGTCCTCAAACATTGCCATTGCCCTCATTTGTAGCAGAACCAACTGGAACACAAAACATGTTAAAAAGGTAGGTACCTAAATTTCAGCCCAGACATAGCATAGTCTGACAGAATCTTTGAAAATGAAATTCAAACATCTCCATTTCAAACAAGCTCTCCAGCTGATTTTTATGCCCAATGCGGTGGAAGAATTCTACTGAAGATTATTTTCTAGCAACTCATGATGTATCTTCTTAATCTTTATGTTTTATTATTTAATGCCTTTGGTGACAAAGTAGCATAACTTCCTTGAGAGAGTCTGTTTAATGTAAGGTTCTTAAACAAAGAGAGACAATTTCATTTTTATGCAACCTTGCAACTGCGTTTCCCTTTTTCAGATTCCCAGTGCTCTGGCGGCACTGAGGCATAACTTGCCGGTTGTGGGGATAATCAGGGATCAGTCAATCCATCTTCATCACAGAAAAGCAACGTCCAAAGATGGGCACTTACTTGCTAAAAAGACACACACAGAGTTATTGTTGGAGCTCGGACCCGAGTTCAGTTGCCTTCACCTTCCTTTTAAAGCATGAGGTGTGTACAGAATCTGAAGATAATACGCAATGGTGAAAAGAAGAATATCTGGGTTTCCATGGTAACACTCTGTGCTGATTAGTTTTGTATGTAACTTGGCTAGGCCACGGTGCCTTGATATTTATTTGGTCCGACAATTCTAGATGTTGCCGAAAGGTGTTTTCTTTAGATGAGCTTAACATTGAAATCAGTAGGTTTGGATGAGGTGGAGTGTCCTCCATAGCATGGGAAGGCCTCACTCATGGGAAGGCCTCACTCATGGGAAGGCCTTCAGAGGAAAAATGACTAAGATCCCCCCACGGAAGAAGATGCCCTGTCAGTAGCCTGCCTTCGGACCCCAGTGGCACCCTCAACCCTTCCCGGGCCTCCAGCCTGCTGGCCTCCCTGCCGATTCTGGGCTTGCCAGGCTCCGTCAGCGTTGCTTATCGCGCTCACGCTCCCACATGTGCTTCCGATACCGTATATTCTCCCGGCTGTGCTTCTTCAGAGCCCTGAGTAACACACACCCCTTCCTACATTGTTGGCCACAACCATTCAGTGTCTTTGTTGGCCCCTCTTTCTCTGTCTGGCTTCCAAAATGTTCGTGAGCCCAGGCCTTGGCCCTGGGACTCCCTTCTGGGTCTACACATTCTCTCCGGGACACCTATGCCTAAGCCCCGCATAAACAGCACGACTCTCAAATCCCCCCCATTGGCCTCCTTCTAGAATTGCAGGGGACACGTCCATCCACCTATAATTAGTTATTAGAACGTTACCCTGGCCGGAACCAAGCTTGGTTTCTTCCTCCAGACCTGCTTCCTGCCCAGCATTTTCTCTTCCAGTAAATGGAAACCACCCACCACCTGTAGCCTTCCTTCCCTCCTTCCTAACTTCCGATTCATGAACTAAGTTCTGTTGATGCCACAGGCAAACACATCTCAAATCTGTTCACATTTCTGCAAACCACTGCCGTCTGTGGCCCGGATTGTCCCATAGCCTCCAAACTTACCTGTCTTAGCTCCAGTTATTCATTTTACACACAAAGCAAGCTCATTTGTCATGTTCAATGATAAATTAAATGATACTACACCCTTAGTAAAAGTCTCCAATGGCTTCCAACTTCATCTAAAATAAAAACCAAAACCTTCACCGTAGGTTAACAGGCCCCCGCCCAATTCTGTGACCCTTTTCCTACAAGTCTCTGCATTGTCTGCTACACTCCAGCCTCCACAGCAGGTTTGCTCCCTTCTAAGGCCTTCCTCAGGGCTGTCCCCTTAGCTCAGAGTGTCTTCTCCTCATTTTTTCACATTCTTGAACTTCCAAGGAGACTGTCGCTTAAATGTTAGCCCTGTAGAAAAGTCTCCTTGATCCCCCAAACTTTAACAATCACCCAGTCTCTCTGCCATGTCATTGCTTGATTCTCTGCACAGCGCTTAACACTGACGTTTTCACTTTGCTGTTTAATGTGTATTTTATATTTCTATTTTCTCCACTTAACTGCAAGTCTGTGAGTGAATTTTTCACAGCAATATCCCAGCTACCCAGGACAGAACCCAGCACGGATCACAAACTCAGTAAACAGCAATGAAGGGAGTCAAAAGACTGAAGGCGTATGTGGCACCATGCCACCAGTTGCTAATCTGGATGCTGGAAGCGCAGGTATTTGTTATAGTATCTTTTGAATTTTCCAGTATTTTTAGGATATTTCAAAATTGTCCATAGATACAGATATAATTAGGGGAATCATTTGGAAGCCGCAGCTCGTCTTACAGCCAGAACTTGTCGGCCTGAACTGGGATGTGAACTCACCGAAGGAAAGAGCTGTGTTCAAATGTTGGTGATGCCGCGTGGTCAGCGATGGAAAATGAGGAGCCAGGGCTTGCAGCTGCTAACTGGTGATAGGTGGTGCTTCCCAGAGCCCTCCAGCCTGCGGGGGGCCCCGCCTGCCTTCTCGCTTGTGCATAAAGTTGAGGGATGCAAGTACATGGTAGAAAGACCAGGGTCCGTGTCCTAGCCCAGGGCAGAGAGCAATGTCCTTAGGGGCTGGGGAAGCTTTTGGAAGGGCACCTAGCCTGTGTGTGTGTGTGTGTGTGTGTGTGTGCGTGTGTGTGTGTGTGTGGTTTCCTCTTATACAAAAATGAGGGAGTTAAGACGATCTTTTTTTCTAAATGATTTCACTCTCAGTTTCCATCGCCGCCACATTTTTAGAATTTTTTTCCCCTTTTCTCCTCATAGCTTTATTGAGATTTAATTTATATACCATAAAATTCATTTTAAAAGCGTATATAGGTCAATGGTGTTCGGTATATTGAAGGTTGGGCAGCCATCACCACTATCTAATTTCAGAACATTTTCATATTTCCAAAAAGAAACCCCAGGCCCCTTATCAGTTGCTCAGCATTTCCCCCTTAGCCCTGGCAACCACGAAGCTATTTTCTGTCTCTATAGATTTTCTTATCCTGGACCTTTTCTATAAATGGGATCACATAATATTTGGGCTTTTGTGACTGACTTTTTCACTTAGTGTAATGTTTTTAGAATTTCATTTAAAAATATCTGGCATTTCAGCCAAAATTTTCAAACCCCCAATTTGTATTAATACTGGAATTTATTTTATTTTATTATTTTATTTTATTTTATTTTTGTAATCCAGACCTTTGCTATTGAAAAGGTGGTCCTTGGACCATCAACATGAGCAAGCCTTGGGAGCTGTTTAAAGATGGGAGCTTTTAAGCCCCATGCCTAGTTTACTGAATCTCAACTTGCATTTTAACAAGGTCCCCAGATGATTCCAGGGCACATTAAGAGTTACAAGCACTGATCTATAGCACCTAGTACAGGTTTCTGCGTGAGCAGACTTCTAGTCACACCTGTTTAGCAAACACCCGGGGACTTTTAGAGCAATGATATTTATGCTTGAATCCCCTTTCTAACGTTTCTTTTACATACATCATTTTCCTAGATCTTCACACCAGTCTCATCGAGTTGTTAAGCGTTTCTTAGTGTCACCAGTTGACAGATGCACAAAGTGATTTAGGTGAAATGACGAGCCAACTCCTACAGGCACTAGTGACGGAGACTATGCATCTCCTGAGGGGTGCACGTCACCCCCACACTCCTGTTGAAATGGGCAATGCCTTAGCAACATCTCCCCTCCTCTCCAACCCATGAAGTTTTACCATGTTGGAGAGAGTCCTGCTGGGGCTGCTGCTCACTACAGAATTTTTAAATTCCCGTAGGTACTGAAAAACAAATCTCATTTTCCAAGTCATTCTGAGTTGAGCTAAAAATCCAATTATCACTGCACTGGCTGACCTTGTAAATCTCTACCAACTCTCAGCAACTAAGAGATCATCCTAAACACCCTAACTGCACTGAGCTTATGACCTCCTTCTGAAGGTTCTCCGAACATCCCCTCGGAGCTCTGACATGGGCTCGAATGTCAAGGAGACACCTGGATTCAAATTCTAACCCTGACCCTCTCTTTCTGGATATTACACATGAGTGAATTATTTCAACTCTTTGTGGCTTAGACGCCCTTCTATAAGATGAAGGCTATTTTTCTATTTGAGAAGGTGCCAGGATTCAAGGAGATAATGAATGCTCAGTGCTCAGCACAATATTTAGCTCCCGATAAAGTAGACCATATGGCGGCTATTGTCATTCACCTCCCTACGAAAGTTTCCTCATCTGTCAGATTGAATGAATTGGACAAAACAATCTCAAAAGTCCCTTCATTGCTGACATTTGAAAGTCTAGCCCATGCTGACACTTCCTGCCCTAACCCTTCATCCAAAATTCAGAGCTTGCCTTCGTTTTTTTTTTTTATAGTCGATTTGTGTGATTAAAATAGAAGACTCTCCTGATTCGATGAGATTTCCAAGAACACGTGGGACACACAGACTGCCGAAGTTATTGTGTTTTGGTTTGAATCCAATATTGTGTTTTGGTTTGAATCAGTGAGAGGGGGTCGTGCAAAAATACATATGTCTTTTACATCACTGGAGTTTTAAAAGAGCATTTTCTAGTTAGAAGAATTAGTATCCATAGTCATTGGCCCTACCCTAAAGGATCACACTCATTTATATAAAGCTAGAGTAGCATGGGACGGATTATATTCTGCAGCATCAAGAACAGGAATGGGGCAGAAACAGGGCCACCAGGTGAAGAGAGGCATTTCTTAGGTGGAGTCTCATGTGTTGAGTTGATACAAAAAAGGCAGTTGCTTACTTACCTCCTTACTTATTTAGATATGTGCCTGCCCTGGAAGATATATAAATATTTTATTTGTAGCAGAAAAGAAAAGAGGGGAAAAACCAATTTAAAAAAGCCGACAGTGTGTGTGCTTGTTCACACCACCGCCTTCGCCCCCACCTCCCCTGAGCACGGCCTCCTGTCCAAGCACCTCTTGGTTTCAAGGCGCTTAAACTTACTTGGAAGAGAGAAACACTAGGAATCAAATCAAAACTAAACAGAAATTATTTAAATAAAAGCGTATGTAAAATACTTTGGAAATACTGGAAAACGATTCTACCGTGACACTGAGAGGACTCAAGGAAACCTTCACATAAGGCAGTGCTGTATTTTATCTCAGCCTCGGGAATATCAGGCCCTGTTGTTCTGTGACTGACTGCGCAGATAGAGATCTTCGGCCCTTATATTATGTTCATCAACACCATCAGTGTGCGTGGTAAATGGGAACATGGGCCTCTTCCCGGGCTCCAGCTCCCCCTCCCGCCCGGCGGGATCAATAGGACCGTGGGTCCTTGGGAGCCTGGCCAGCACCTGGGTCTAAGAAAGGCCCAAGATGCTCCTGGGTGTGAGCCTGGATTGTAAACAGCTAGTGTTTGGAGCTCACAACGCTTGTGCAAGGGCATGTGCCCCTCCCCTGCAGGCCCTGTTTTCTCTGTTTTCTGTACCCTATAAAACCTTGGCTGGGAAAGTCTGAATGGCAGGAAAACAATAGCCCTGCCCAGGCCGCCCTTGGAGCGGCCCGCAGGCAGGCTGGATGGGACTTGGCGGGACGTCGCGGGTCAGCCACCACCGGCGCGCGTGTGAGCGCTAACAGGCTCGCGTCTTTCACAGCCAGTCCCCTGGGCTGTTCCGTTGGAGTCGACCAACAGCGCGCCGAGGGTTTCTGGGACCTCGGTACTTAGTACAGCACAGTTGGGTGAAAACGTCTTGGGCGTGGCTTACTCGAACTCGAGGGGGTCAGAGTTATCATAGGTCATGGAGTGGGAATGGTGAGAGGCGCTCGTATGTTTAAATTAAGTAGCCAAGTCAGATTTGATTCTAAAAAACTCTCACTCGAAGATCCCCAGATTCCAACCGTTACGCTATGTTTTAACCTCTGGTATAGCACACAATCGCTCCCTATTGAAGCCTTTCTCAAACTGTGGCCCGCAGACCCCTGTGGTTTCTTAAAACCCTTTTTAGGCAGCCCATAAAGTCAGCACTCTGTTCATAACAATGACAAGATGTGACGTGCCGTTTCCACGGGGTTGCTATGGACACGGGTGGTGGGTAAACCATCGGCACCTGTGTGCAGATTAAAGCGAGGGGGCAAAGCTGTTCCAGGAGCTGTTTGTGTGCTGCTACACACTCACAAAAGAAAGGAAAACGGTCCACTTTCAACACCCTTGGCGAAGCCGCATATATTACTAGTGCTATTAAATCTTGACCTCTGAGTATGTGTATTTAATATTCTTTTTTTAATATTTTTTGTGTTGATTTTCAGAGAGAGGGAGAGGGAGAGAGAGAGAGAAGCATCAATGATGAGAGAGAAACATCATCGATCGGCTGCCTCCTGCACGCCCCCCACTGGGGATCGAGCCCGCAACCCGGCCATGTGCCCTGACGGGGAATCCAACGGTGACATCCTGGTTCCGAGGTTGACGCTCAACCACTGAGCCACACCTGCCAGGCTATATTTAATATTCCATATGACAAAATAGGAAATAATACGCCTGAGCCACTTCTGCACACTAAAGCACAACAATGCTATTGAGGAACAGGACTTATAAGATTGCTTGAGTTTAATTGAACTGGCTACGATTTTTACTTCAAAGAGTGACCAAGAGACAAACTCTGATTATTCAAACTTGAGGTATTTGGCAGGTATTTCATCAAAAATAAATGAAATAACCCTGTCACATCATGGAAAAATAATTGCCATTATTTGTTGACAATGATAAAATTTGGGCTTTCAAGTGAAAAATTCAACTTTTAGAAAACTTATATCCGCCACCAAGAGCTTAAGAGTTTCCTAAGAGTTGAGACTTTTCTGATGAGATCCTTGGTGTACTGATGTTCTTTTCTACACTGTGTAATAAAATATCTCAGCATTTGGAAGATCGGCGTATCTCAGCAAATCAATATTTTCTAAACAACCAATGCAGGTTGTTACAAAATCAGGTTAGAGTCTAAGGTCCATTCCAAGTGAGAGATGGACTAATGGATTTTAAACATGAGAAGTTAATTGAGTGGTTTCAGATTCCACATTACAAATAACCTTCAAGGAACTAGTTCGTCAAAGTTGGAAATAGCATCAAAGAAGAATATCCGCAATTACCTGACAAGGCTACTAAAATATCCCTTTCTTTTGCAATTACATATATGTATAAGGTGAAATATATCTCTCTATAGTTCAAGCAAAACAACATATTGCGATCAATTTAAAGTCATGCAGATGTAATAGTACAAGTATTTTTCTATTAACCCAGATATTTAAAATATTTTAAATGATTTAAAACAATGAAACATTTCTCAAAATTTTGAGGGGGGGGGAAATTTTCCAAAATATATTATATTAACATGTAATAGACACTGTGATGTTTTGAATTACTACATATTTTTAAATGCTTCCAATTTAATTTTAATATGTGAAACTTTGACAGACTTGTCTCTCATAAACAAAAGCTCTTTACACTCAATAATTTTTAAGGGTGCAAGGGCATCCTGAGTCCAAAAACTTTAGGACAGACCGCCCTATCAGATATAGAACTTTACTATAACGCTAGATTAATTAAAACAATGTGTTATTGGTACAAGAACATTTAAGCACATCGGTGCAGAGAATAGAGTTCAGAAATAGACTCATATATATGATAATTAAATACTATGATCAAGTTTGCATTTTAAAATAGAAATTATATCAAGCAGGGTCTTGACAGGAAACAGATGGCACTATGAAATGAGGTAATTGAAGAAATTTTAATAAAGGGACTATTTTCAAGGTTATGAGCTGAATTAAGGGAAACTATGAGGGATAGAGAGGCACCCTTTTGCTAGACGTGTGCTGATGTTTAAGATTGGGTGAATATTGTCAAAATATCTCTGTTTCATCTCCACCAGCCACACATAAAGAAGTCCATTCACCTAAACTCTTGTCAACATCGGGTAATATCGCCCCTGCCTGTTTGGCTCAGTGGTTACAGGGTCGGCCTGTGGACTGAAAGGTCCCAGTTTAATTCCAGCCAAGGGGCAAGTACCTTAGTTGCAGGTTCGATCCCTGGCCCTGGTCGGGGCGCATGTGGGAGGCAACCAATAGATGTGTCTCTCTCACATTGATGTTTAGCTCGCTCTCCCTCTTTCTCTCTCTTTCTCTCTGTCTCCCATTCTCTCTGAAAAAGCAGTGGAAAAAATATCCTCGCATGAGGATAAAAAAACAAAAACAAAACATCAGGTAATATTGAATTTTTATACCAGAATCTACCCGCCCTCACTTTTAACACCATTTGTTAAAGAAGATTATGTTATTTATTTTAAAGTGGGGTTTTTGTTGTTGTTAATATCTGGCAAGAATTAAATAATTTCAAAATCTTTTTTTTTTCATTTATAAAATGTAGATAAACATTCTAAGCTATTGTCTCTATTTCTCAGCAGAGATTATACAATTTTTGGGCAAGTGTCGCATACCCAGCATATTGTGGTTGAAGGGCATTGGATTGGCATCTACTACATGTCATCTGAATAAGTATTTCCCTTCATTCCACTTTCTGTCATGTGTCATGGCTGTACGTCACTTACCAAACTCGATCCCTCTGCTACGCATATGCTAATTGGGAACGAAATCTAAATTAATCTACATACATCTTCAAGGCAAATAATGTCTGGACCTTTTGTGTTTATTTATTTTTCCCCCTAAAGAATATGCTTTAAACTATCCTGTTTAGCCGTATATACAAACACTGTATTAGCCTCTGCAGATTTTATTCTTCCAGTCTGAGGCTGGAGTGGCAGGTGAGCTGGTGGTCAGGAGGGAGAGAAGATGGGGAGACAGAAAAGGAGAGGAAACAGACCGATTTAGGGATTCTCCATGGACGTTTAGAGACAGTGCCAGACAAATAAGGTTATTAGGATAGGATGATAAACTTTGTATGCCTACTATTCAAATTTCCTCATGTTCTAGAAACTGGAAATAAATATGAAATCAACCAGTTAAAAGACCTGATGGAAGAGTGAAGTCTACACACTTCATGACTGAATTAGTATCGGCTTTAGATCAATACTTCCCCGTAACTGATGGACAATGAAAGAACAAAATCTCCACCAAGACAGCTGTGAATCTAGAAACAGAATGAAGTGGTTCCACTACATTAGATACCCACAGGTAGAGAGAGCAGTGTGTTGGTACATGTTCCATAACTAGCTCTCCAAACAAAACAAAGACCTGATCTGCTGCATTTTCCAATTACGGTGGTGTAAATGCTCCTGCCTTGGCCAATTTTAAGCTGCGAAGAAGACGACACTGGTCATGGCGTTAGGAAGAAGTTCACACAACTGACTTTTACAAGCCGGCTCTAGCACTCTACTCTGGAGTCTTCAAAAACAAACGGCAATTTATTACATTGTCACAGGAAGCTGTAACCGCAGCTGCGCGCATCACTATGCACAATTGAACCTGACACGTGCTGTCACTTGCAGAAAAATGCATAACAAGGACACAGGGATAAACTTTCTTACGTGCTCCGTCCCAGGGCTACCATTTGATCTGCATCGGAAAAGTTTCCTCCTTGATCTGTCGAAAATAAATGAAGATGACCTTCTTGAGGCTGAAGAAAATAAATTATTAACCCCAGGGGCCACAGAAAATAAATAGGGAGGCGCTGTTCAAGCTAAAGGAAATAAATTAAACATAAAAGATGCTATTTCAGGGACAGAGATTTATCATTTTTAAAGCCGGTTGAGGGCGAGACTAATATTGCAAAGTTCCAGAGAGAAGCTCTCCACCGCCACCCTGGAAAACTCAGAAACCAACTACAGCGGTCCTCTGAATTGCAAACCGCCCTGGCACCATCAGATGGGCTGCAAACTGTCCTCTGAGTTGCAAACCACCCTGGCACCTCCGCTGATTCTTCAAGAAAAAAATCATCTGCCTACTTTATGGAAGATTATGCCCCCTTCTGTTTCCTTCCTAAGTTGCTTTGCATGTAAGCAGGAAATGGTCCTATTTCAGCTCAGAGATGACTTGTCAAAGAACATGTTCAAAATCATCTTTCCAGCCTCCCATACAGTCTCCTCCTAAATTGTTTTCAAGTGTCAGGTGACCTACTCACCATCTCCATAGGGTTTACCATTATTTCAGTGGCTGATTTGTGTCTCAGAGAGCCTACCTTTAAATTATTACTTGATCATTTAAATAATTCAGAGGCATGTATTGTGGTGCCTCTCAAAACAATAAAATAAGCCCAAAGGAAAGAGTGCTACACACAAGAATTTGAAAAAGGGTGCATTGAACTTTATTCCTGATGAAAGATTTCTTGTTTATTCTCTATAAATACCTAAAATAAATGTAAAAAAGGGGGGGGAGATATTTGTGCCATTTGCTCCCAAACTGAAAATTATTTAGAACTGAAAAAAAATTAAATCTTTTGTTTTCCAGTTTCTGTTATGAACAGTAGTTTAATCCCAAGGCATATACTGAGCACCTACCATGAGATGGCAACTACGCAAGTTGCTGGAGAAGGCCTTCTCACCTTGGTCTGCTTGTCAGAATGAGTCGGGTAGGATTTTTAAAGGAGGGGGTGCCTGAGCCTTCAGAAAATCAGCTTCAACTTATCTGCAGAGGGACCAAGATGCTTGCATATTCCAGACACTCTGTGATATGCATCCAGGGTCTGAACCGCTAACACTAGAGATATATAGTCCATGGAATTTAAATCTATGAGGTTGGTTGCGCTGGAGCCCAAATATCGAGTACTGTATTCTAAACACAGGTTACTGCTTTTAAAACCACCTTCAAAATATTAAAAATCACCTCAATATATTATTATCATGAAAACATATGTTGCCATATCATTTATTGGAAGTTCACATTATTGAACAACCTCATCGGACTGGCATATGACCACGAACCAAATACTAGGCATATGGACACACATATTTGTGTACATACACTCACACACATACACACGAGCTCCGGCAAGGATGCTAAAGGCCATATACCCAATTCCCTGAAGTTTCCTGCCCAGAATGCCAAGTTCTTAACTCAGCTGCTCTCACTCGGGGTCCCCCAGCCAACAGCAGGTGAACCGGGGCAGAGGCTGCTAGTGAGAGATACACTGTCAGCAGCAGGCGATGTTAACGGCTATGTATGAATGTTCAAAATCAGACTTATTAACATGAAGACTGTAGCAGGTGGGATCATTTCACCAAAGAGGTGTCGGTACTTACAAAGTCCCTGAGGGACGGAGTCTGTTAGTACATCATAAAGCACCCAGCCACTAACGCCGCCTGTGTGTCATCAGGAAAGGACACATTACAGTCAGTGTCCTTTACCCACTAAGCCTAAGGCAAGGCGGTTTCTAATACTTGGAAACATAACGCTTTAAATTTTAGAAACTTAAGTTCCGTATTGGCAGCGTTAAGATTCCTTCAGTCATCTGAAATCTTAATTCAAGTAAAATAGTTATTTTTAGAAATCAAGGTTAACTACACTATCCGCATCTTAGCGATAGTGCAAGCAACGCATGCCATGGCGTTTGGCGTTTGTTCCATAGGCACATTGAATTCCTGGGCTCCCTGAAGGGTATGTATAGTGTGATCATTCAGTTCCAATCCACATTCTTTCTGATATGCTATAAGAAGTCTTAAAAACGTGCATGAGGCCCTGCCCGGGTGGCTCGGTTGGTGGGAGCACCATCCCATACACTAAAAGGTTGCAGGTTTCATTCCCCCTTCTTTCCTCTCTCTATAAAATCAATAAAAAACATATCCTCGGGTGAAGATTTTTAAAAAGGGTATGAGGAAAATCACCAAGATTTGAACGCGTCTTTGAAATCGGTTATTTTAATTTCCCTGGAAAGGTGAGTAGACTCAGGTTTGCTACATGGGGATCGCACTTTTTTGTAAGTATTCCAACCTAAAGGCTTCAACACTACATACATATAAGCAACTTCCTGAAACAGTCCCCAAGTGGGTTTATTCTTCTATTAACAAGAACTGCAATCTTTCCTCTGCAAAAGCGTGAGGAACTCTTGAAAAACTAGTCAGAGAATCGGTTATTAAGAGTGTAAATGAAACCCGGCCTGCGTGGTTGAGTGGTTGAGCATCGACCTAGGATCCAGAAGATCGAGGTTCGATTCCCGGTCAGGGCACAGGCCCGGGCTGCAGGCTCGATCCCCAGCAGGGGGCATACAGGAGGCAGCCGATCAATGACTCTCTCATCATTGATGTTTCTCTCTCTCCGTCTCCCTTCCTCTCTCTGAAATTAATATATTTTTTAAAGTGTGTAAATGAAAACTTTAATCATACATAGTCAGAAACCATATTTAAGCACCATGCATTTCCATGGGACCTAATTTCAGGTGTCCTAAAAACCTGGCATTGTTATGCTATTATAAAAGCCCTAAAGGGTTTTAAAACTTCCTGACTTTGCTAGAGATCAATAAATTTAATCAGGCGTTTCCTATGCAACAAGGCGTTGATAACAGACTGTCATCCCATTCCATTTTTTTGGACATCATTAGAATTTCATATGGACTATTAGCTTCCCGCACGCATCTTTAAAATAAAGTTTTTCTACTGCTTATAAAATTATAACCAGTTTTATATTCATACTAAACAAGAGAAAGAGTCTTTAATCACTACAACCCTACCACTCAGAATCAATAACTTTTAACATGGCAGTGTAATCTAAATTAGTTTAGATTATATTACATGTGTAATTTTAAATCCTGGGGTTTTATTATCACTGAGAGTATTTAAATATCATTTCCCACATTACAGGAGGGCTTTTGTTAGCATTGTTTTAAATGCCATATTCCAGTCTATCTAATGTCCAACTTGCTGAATTCATGTTGTTTTCAAATGTGCCACAAATATCATAGCTCTTATAAGAAACATAAACGGTATTAAATGGGGTATCAGTAGCAGCCTGTAAGCGATACGGAGGCGTTAGCTGATCAATCAGTCAACGTGTATTTAATTAGCATCTTTGATGCGTCTCGCGCTGACTAGGAGCTATAAAGAATGACAAGGTTTAGAAGCAGGAGACTGGGATGTGGGTGGGAATGAGGGGCAGTGCTGGGCTCGTAAGAAAGAGCGCCCAGCCGATCCCTGAGTCCCAGGGTCTCATCCCAGCGACACCACCCAGTGCCCGGTAACTAACACTGGGCAAATCAGGCAAATTATCAAATTGCTCTGAGCCCGCCTCCTCTATCCTTAAATGAGAATTAAATAAATCACCCACATAAGCCACTAAGGAAGACCCCTCACACAGAGAAAATGTTCAGTAATTGCTAGCACTATTTTTACAGTCACTTGCTAAGCGATTTGGGGCAAACCCTGAGATTCGCAGAGTATCGGTTTCCTTGAAGCTCCCTTAGGGACCCCCCAGAAAATGCGAGGGAGGCCCTAGGGAAGGAAGAGGAGTGGCACCCAGCACCTAACAGGAGGACAACATATGCCTAACACACCGTCCGGCTCTCACTGTGCCACAGATACACCCACGCGTGGGTTATCTTATGTAGCCTCCTAAAGGCTCCACGGGGCCGGTCACTTAAGCAGGCGAGGAAACCAAGGCTGGAAAGCTTAAGTAACTTTCCCAAGCTCACTACGCGTGTGAGAAGCCCGGCCAGGGTTCAAATCAAGCAGGGTGACTTAAGAGCAAGCCCTGGTATACGTACATCCTTGGAAAGGAAAAAGAGACAGAAAGGAGGAAGAAAGGAAGGGAGGGAGGGAGGGAGAGAGGAACACAGCCCTGCGGTCACCTCTGGTTCGAGCCCAGCGAGGCCCGTTTCAGACTCAGACCTCCAGAGCTGTAGGGCGCAAAATCTGCGTTGCTTTAAGCCGCTAAGCTTGCGGTCATTGGTTACAGCAGCCACAGGAAACAAATAGAATCGCTTCAACGTGGTTGTTGAATTAGGTATAGGAAGGAAACTACAAAATATCTGGGACAGAAACTATGAAAATCTATGTGAATTCTGTACTCAAGTTGCTTTGCGTCTTCCTTTAAGCTCTTGTTCCCCTTTGAAGACACCAAAGTTGGACATTGTGAAAGACGGGTTATCGGTGCTCTTCACGCAAGAAAGAAAACAAGGAATCCGTGACTCAGAACAAATAAATAAAAAGCCCTTGACCCTATATATCAAAGGACTGGCGAATAAATGAAAACGTACATCCGTGTGTTTAAAATAAAATATTAGGATGTCTATGTATACTTTTATAAGATTCTCTACTTCAACTGACTTTTGGATTAACCGATCAAAACTTCGATTTATTTATTCATCCATTTACTTAACAAACATCAGTAACTGCTCTGTGCCAGTCTGTGCAGGGTACCAGGTCTACACACACGAACAGAGCAACATCCTGTCGGGAAGACCCAGAAAACCGATGCCAGAGACGTTTTAAGAACTACCAGGGAAACTCCAAGGCCGGTGGGGAACTTGACTTCCTAACAAGAGAAGAGAAATACTCGAGCCTCCAACCCCTGACCCATCACTGAATGATCCGAACAGCACCGCGCCGCGAGTGATTTATAACGATCGCGGGGGAGCCTGTAACGGAGCTTCATTTTTGTTTCTTCCCGAAAGCGTTGCCCCTACCGTTTAAAATGCAACCCAGCCCCTGGGAAGCGCGGCCGCCTCTCGCCAACTGCAGAGAGGACAGAACTGTTCTGTTGGGCTCGGCACTTTCCAAAGCTCGGCGAGTTTATCATCAAAATAAAAACCCATTGTTCAGGGAGAGGCCGACTGCAAGAATGTCAGGAGCCCTGGCGATGATTCATTCCCAGTGCTGTTTGGCAGGATGTCAAATCCGCGAGCTCTCCCAGGGCCCTGAGATGCTGAAGTCACAAAAGTTGGTCCTGATCGATTGCCACCCCCTTGGCCTCCCCTCACCGGTCAGGCCCATCCACCACGCCGGCGGCCGGCCCGGGCTCCGCTCCGGTGTCTAATTAGAGCATAGTGCCCCCCCTCGCCTCGGAGACATCTTCCCTACGCTTGAGTGCGTTGGAGATGGTGTAGAAGTAATGGAATTACGCTGTCAGCACAGCTCTGCTTAATATGTTTTTAGCCCGCCTTTGTTTCAGGGATTCATCTTTCTTAAATCCTCAGCGCTCTTCGGCACCACCGAGCAGAATAACATTAGCGCCCACTTGTCATTCTATCACTGGCTACACGTACCCTTCTTTCGCGGGAGAAAACTCAGAGCAATCGTGCTCATTAGCTGCTTACATTAAAGCCTTGACAAAAGCCGGGCTGGAGTGTGAAAACTCATTTACACCTGCTGGAAGGGGCTCATTAGCCAGCTGAGTGATGAGCGGGAGCGCGCCCAGGCCCGGGAAGGACAAGGGGGGCCCGGAGATGGGAGTCGCGAAGCTTTTCATGCCCACGGTGTCGAGCGCTTAAGGATTCTGATCCCAGAATCGGAGTTAGTTCCGTGACGAGCTGAAGTGGCACGGTCCTGAACGCCTCTGGGGATTTTTCTTCACGGCTAAGATGGACATCGAGGTGAAGAACATGCTGTTGGTCAGAAAGCGCGCAGAGGATGGTGGTGAGCAAGCCCGTCTTAAACCTGCTCGCTCGGCTCCAGGAGTCCTCACGGTGCCGGGTGACTTTTTCTCTCTTCTCTGTTTCTTGTGTGTATGTGTGTGTGTGAGGAGTGGGGTTGGAGGGTAACGTGGTCAAATTGTTTTGTTTTGGTTTGGTTTGGGTTTTTTTAAATATGCCTTTATTGATTTCAGAGAGAGGAAAGGAGAGGGAGAGAGAGAGAGAGAAATGTCAATGATGAGAGAGTCATTGATCAAGCCCACAACAGGGGCATGTGCCCTGACCGGGGATCGAACCCCGATTGCCTAGGATCCTAGGTCGATGCTCAACCACTGAGCCACGCCCGGCCGGGCTTGTTTTGTTTTTAATGGAACTAAGAGATGCACCATCAAGGACAGAGAAAAGTCAACACACAAAATGATGGACCATCTAGTCCGACTCTCGGGGCAGGTAGTGGCCTTCGAGCAACTCCTGCGTCCTTCCCGTGGAAACCGTAGGCCTGCCGGCTGCTCCCCTCTGTCCCTCTCTCCCCGCCGACCTCACTCTAACGGGCTTCCTCCCTTCTGCAAACGGGCAGAGAGCAGGAGTGAAGGTCCACCACCCTTGTGTTCGTTAAGACGATGTCAGGACAGGTTTCCCTTCTTACAAGTTCCCCACCACGCCGATCTCTTTAAAATAAATCTTTTAACTTTCTCCCGTTTTTTAACTTTTAAAGGGACCTGTGCGCCCACCCATGAGACCCCCACTCACACGCACTTCTCCTTCCCGCGCTTCCCCTCCGTCTTACGTGACCTGCGGGCAGGAAAGGAGGCGAGCGAGGTCAGCTGACCCTTAGCGCCTGATGGGCATATGTGGCCCCAGCTCTTGGGGCCCCTTCTCGCTTCTCTCCTTAGAATGGTGGGTACTTAATGCATCTTCATCCCAAGATTTGGACCCCGGTTAGCATGTACAGAAAAGAGGTAGAGGACCGCTTCACATTTCTTCCGTGAATCTGACTTAAGACCCAGAGGAGCTAGGCCTGCCTCCTCGTTAGCAGGTTTAATAATACAACCCTCCTTCCCATTCAGCAATAACTTAGTTCAGGTCTTAACCCGATCGAGTCGCTGAAGGCGAGAGAAGGACCCCTTAAGGAGACTCTGGAAGAACCACCTCCACCCCCAAACCCAGCTGACATCTGCTCCTGACGCTGTCTCCCAGAAGTCACGACAATCCGAGTGGAAGGAAAGGCGGGTGGGGGGGAGTTTGACGGGTCTGTTTCTTTTGGTTGAATAATCGCTGCTGTCCTAACCTTTCAATTAGAGAAGGAAGGGAAAGGCTTGCTTTCAGGATGAAGGGGTGAACGAAAGCTACCTAGCCCGAAAAATGCGCTTTTCTTTCCCACCAGAGCTTATGAGTTGTCATCACCGTCACCAACCTCACGTCTTCCATGTCAATGAAAGGGGAGTTGAGCATGGAGGGCCGAGGACAATTGAGTTCATCGGGAAAATTTTTCCGATGGAGTTTTGGGGTGGCTCTGGTTCCGACTGGGGCTGAGGGGAATGACCGGTGCATTACAGACAGAGGAAGGGAAGGGGCCTTGGTGACCCCCGTTGCTGTGATGGGATGAGATTCAGATGAGAAGCGTGTGGGTCACTTGCCTTAGAGGGGTCAAAAAATATCGTAAGTCAGCCTTGTAAAGAGAGATTCAAGCATTGCTTTTACATCATCAGGTCCCTCCCCAGAGATCAAACAAGATACAAGCTGAATCCAAATGTTATGACTTCTGATTTTTTCCCCCCCAAACCACCTTTTTACTCGTCCAGAGAAAAACAGGCCTCCGAGAAAGCACACGTGGCAAAGTCACGGAACAAATCCCCAAACTCAGGAACTCTAATATTCCTTCTGTTTGCTTGGACTGCGGATAAGGGGTACTACCAACAAACTTTAAATCACGACATAAAAGCCCTTCCTACTTTCTAGAATTTCTATAACTCTTCACAGTTTATGAAGTTCTTTCCCTCAGATGACCTCATTTAGACCTTCAACGACCCAGTAAAATTGCTATTTGCTATCTCCAATTTTATAGATTAGGAAGCAAAACACTTAAAGAGTAAGGGATTTGTCAGTGTCCACAGCCAGTCGATGGCAAAGCTGGATCTGGAAACAAGGTCTCATGAATCCATTTCCCACTACCATATTTCCTCCTTTATTAGCTCATTGAACTGTCCAATATGCTCCCTACCTACTCTATTTTACTGTGTTGTGGGGGTTTTTTTCCACCTTGTTTGTCTGATACAGAGACCCCATTTAGGTCAGGGCACTCCCTTCACTATCCCCTCGACGGCAGCCAACCTAACATTAGACAACAAATGCTGATCTGGTAGATGAATGAATGCATACACCATTTATGGAGAACACACTTCAAATGCCTTACGAGGCATTTTTACATAAACAATTTCATGTGATCCTTAAAAACATCTCTATAAGGGGTCATCCCCACTGTAGAGTTGAAGAAACTGAGGCCCAGAGAAGTTAAGAGAGCTTTCCCCTGCCCCTCGCTAGAATGTGTAAGTGACTCTGCATTGTGTTCATTTCCCTCTCTCTCCTCTTGCCCCGACACCTCGCCTTACCCGGTCTCCAAATCTGCACGGTCCATTACGAGAATCACCAGGGACGCGTGGCCATCGAGCACTAACAATGGGACTAGATCAGACTGGGCTCCCTGATCATGTGTTCAAACTGCACCAGACTTCAGACTTAATATGAAAAAGCACGTGAAATACGTTTACAGTTTATGCTGATCACATGTTAGAATCGTCATGTTTCAAATAGAGTAACTTAAATAAAATATACCATTAAAATTAATTGCTCCTATTTCTTTTTCATGTTTATTCTGTGGCCACTGGCAAATTAAAAGTTACATATATGGCTCCAATCTGTGGCTTGTGTTATATTTCTATTAGATAGTGATTGCTGGTCTAAATATTTGCTACAACCTTTCCAGTTTTACCTTCTCAGGTATTCAAACAGAGAGCCCTTCTTTAAATTTCTAAGTCACTTGACATAGATACCATGAAATGCAGTTCTTCTTTACATCTATTCCTAATTCTTCAGGGAAACAGCTAAGGAACAAAAAATATTTCTCGAAACTTCTCCCTTTAATTTGATTCAATTTTCGTGCGGATCCAAATTCCCATTCTCTCCCTCTGCTTAGGATTGCCTTCCCATCCCCCCTCCTCCACCCATCCCTGCCTAATTAATAAGTACAAATAAGTTCAATTTTTAAAGTATCTACTATTGTATTAGTCAGAATTGGCTAGAATATGCTGCAGTAACCAATGACCCTAAAATCTTAACAACAAAAATTCATTTTGGCCACTGCTCTCCCCTTCCTTAATCTCTCCCTTTATTTCTTCTGGAGACAGTGGGTCACTTGACTCAGTAAACTGAATGAATTTAGAGTAATGTCCCTATACAGAGACTCAAAAAAGGAACTCAACCAAAAGCAGTCCCACCTCTTACCTGATGATGGGGGAAGCTTAGTATCTTACAAAGAGTAGGCTCTTTGAAAGCAAACAAATCGGAGTTTAAAAGCCAAGCTCCACCACGTTCAAGCCTGTCATTTCTGAGAAAAAAAATCTCATTTTATTTTTCTTATACAGAAAACAATAAAGTAGTTATAAGATTTATGTAAAGTGATGTTTGTGTAAAAACAAAATACAGAGTTGGTCACATAAGAAGGGTTCAATAGATGATAGCTATAATTAATATTAAACGATAAGCACTTCCTGCATCAAATGCTTTATTTCAATGAACACGAACAATGAAGTAGCAACAAATACGATCCTGTTCATTGGTAGAGAATACGTGATAGGCTGTGTAGTGACCTAAAAAAAATTAAAAAATTGCACAATAGGATTTCAGTGCACCCTCCCAACTGTCGTGAATAAAATACCTTTGAGGATTGGCAAGGCTGACTATTTTAAAATACTTATCATGGATTTATAGATCTCCTTCTATATGTTGAATATTCACACTCTTTGGCCATTTTTATCAGGTTGCTGATTCTTTCCCCTGCTTTACCAAGTCAAAAATAAATACTTGGAAAGGAGACTTAATGACCTTTCTTTGAAAAAGGTCTCTGCGGGGACATATTGACAAAGAAGAGAATCACATTATCTAACTTGTTGGCTCCTAACTTTACAGTTCATGTTGCAAAATGATATGAACCTGAAACAAAATTATAATTTAAAACATTTTTATAGGACCAAGAAGAGCTCATCTCAAGTGTGAGCTGCAGAAATCAAGTAGATTAAGCCCACAAAAGGGGAATGTGATGGGCCATCTGGTCTCCCCTCAATTGTTCTTAGAGCTGAGAAATATGTTATGAGCCATTAAAAACTCTTTAGCTGGCCATCCGTAAATTACGATCCTAATTAGTTGGTTTCATTCTGAGATGGGTGGTTTATGAGGCACCAGATGAAAAAGACCAGCTTCTGTCTGACTTTAGGATGAGTTCATGTTACAATATTGGCAACAAGGCAAATATATCTCAATTCCACATTCCAGTAATATCAGAAGAACATGATGTGAATTTCATATGGTGAACAAATAGACAAGAAATTTGGGGTGACAGTGGAGCACATGAAAACCTAGAGGGATGGGATAGTCCTACTGGAATCCTGGCTACTTTCACCAAGTGCTCAATAACAGATGGGATATATATATATTTTAAATAATAGTAACAGATGGGATATAAAATTTACATGTATGTTTTCTTAATGATTGCCATGGGATACAATTAATATATTTTTAACACAGTGAACTGTGGCCGGCCAAGAGTTGAAAACATAAAAGGTGAAACAAAACTACTTATTCAAACAAGTTCAGAGAGTTTACAGTACATACATTTTTATCGACTTCATATTTGGGTGGAAGCTAACATAATTCTTGGAATTTGGAATTCCTAGAAGAGCACATTAGAATACATCAATAACTTCTCAGACTTTTCTATTGAAGTAGCTCTCATGACGGGTAAAAGTGGATAGGGGGGTTGGGTTGGGTATAGCCCAAGACTTCTTTCTCTACAAATGGATTAGAACTTTTGTATATTTTTTGTAAAAAAATACCCTCAAATATTGTTTTTTCTATCATAATAAATCGGTGTTGGTTTTAATACAATTTTTACTAATAAATTTTGAATAAAATTGAAAAAGAATAAATTAGAAAGAAAATAATTTTATGTCCTCACCAAACATACACATACACAAACTCAGTACTTGTTGAATTCCGGGACATGAATTGAAAGATCAAACTTCCTCATGTAAATATCTCACAGTTGATGGCAGGGACATAACTAAACAGATATAAGATGTTATGGCAAGAACTAGACTAAAAAGTATATATATACACACACACACACACACACACACACACACACACACACATATGGTGTAGGACTGAAGCACAAAAAAGGTAGTGATCACCTGGGAGAGACTTGTCAGAGATGCAGATGCTGTTGAGACTCCATCAAAATCCCCTTTACCAACCCGCTTGTACACCCACCCCCTGGCTGCTAGGTGCTGGCCAGGGTACTGATGACAACGTGTAGGTGCTGATGACCACGTGTAGCTCCCCTTCTCTGGAGAATTCCCCTGACCAAAGAGGAACTGCCTCCTTGATGTGCATCCCCCCAGATCTTAGCCATAACTGACTGGCACTAGCAAAAGTCTATTCCCATTGGCTCAAGACAGGACACACTCTGAGGTGCAACTTGTGCTCCAGACTCTCCACAAGGCATCAGATGGAAGCCAGTCTCCAGCCGACACCATATTTTCGCGTTGCTCTTTTTGCCCCTGCCCTCTCCTGCTTTGCTTACTCCCCTTCTAAACCCCTGAGCATTCCCTCAACAATTCCCTTGTTCAGGAATTCTTGCCTCAAGTGCCCTTGCTTGGGAATCCCCTCTAAGACAACAGCTTTTATTTATTTTTGTAGACCAACAGACCAAGCTAAGTGTTAAGGTTCATGCATCTTTTTAACCTGACAATGTATAAATTCAGTTACAGGGACGGAATCTTTTTTCATCAACATCTCCCCCTTCATCTTGTATAAAGATAAATAATGCCTGGACTACAACGCATTCAAAGCCATTTGCTTCTTTGATACACACTAGGTCCTCTCCTCCCCACAGTATTTCTGTAAGGAACGTCTGCTTAGTTCTTTGTGCTTCATTTTCCTTTCTGGCCTCAGCTTCTAAACATGCTCTCAAGTAGATGATGTCTCTTTTATGTTTGGGAGATCAAGCCTACTCTTATCAAAAAAGGCTTCCTTCTAATCCAGGAGCTCTTGATTTTTAGAACACTAAGCAATTGAACGGCATCACCAAATTATACTTCTGGTGCAGCCTGAAGCCCTAAATAATTGATGGGAGTTCTGTCGACACTCCCAGAGCCTCCTCTGAACAGCGTGGTAAAGTAGCTGCTGTTTGTTCCCCCCCCCCCCCCCCCCCCCAGTAATCCAGCTCTCTGTTCCCCTATCAAGGGAGAGAAGAGATTTTAACAAATCCCCGCCACACGCCTGAATCCCCAACTGAATATCTTGACCTTGTCATTCATATTATGCATGAACATTCCAGGGTCTGGAAACTCACCCAATGTAATCCTTCCATCCTAAAGTGATAGACTGTTTTTATGTTTTTATTGATGAGAGAGAGAGAAACATTGATTGTTGTTCCACTGATTTATGCGTCACTGGTTGATTCTTGTATGTGCCCTAACCAGGGATCAAACCTACAACCTTGGCCTGTCAGGATGATGCTCTAACTAATGAGCTACCCAGCCAGGGCCTATAGAATATTTTTAAATAGTGAATGCTAGAGACTGACAAATCCAGGGTCTTCATTTCATTAGCAGGGGAAGTTAAGATCAGAGGTGGGAAATGCTTTCAGTAATACATTGATCCTACTTAGGATTTTTCCTATGGTGCCACTGGATCATATTTTCTTGGATTTCTAGCTTTCTTCCCTTGCTCTGTCTTGCTCGAAGAAACAACAAAACAAAACAAAAACTGACAAATTCATTGTAGCAGATGACAAGCTAGAAACTTTGTAGCAAAGCTCATTAATGACGGAGCTCAAACACTGGCAGAGCTCAAACACTGGCAGGGAAGCTTAGACTACATGCCAAGTTTATCAGGCAAGCTGCCCATGTGGTGAAGCTTCACTTCTGTTTGACTATGGAAGGCTTAATCATTAACTTATCTCACCTGATACTTCATAAGGTAGCCAAATAAAATGACCTCAGAGCTTAAATTCCTATTTGTATTTCATGCTACTTCTCAAGAATATCTATTCTGAGTTGTAAATCTTAACAGTTTTAAGGTGAACGATGGAATTTCTGTTCTCCTCTCATGTGAAGTAACCGTAACATTTTTCGAGGGTGGAATCAATGTCATGCCCTGCTGCAAGCAATTCACAGATATTTAATGCTACCATTCAACCGCCACCACCACCTTATAAGATAGATGCCATCATTAGTTCAAGTTTATAGGTAAGGAAACTGAGGCACGGAGAGAGTAAGTAATTTGTCTTTGTTATATAACTAGTGAATGACAATGCTGAAATTTTAACCCTGCTCTTAAGCAGGATATGATAGTAGTTACCTCCAAGGAGAGAGGGGAGAATGGGCCCCAGGGAAGGTATACAGAAGGCTTCAAGTGAAATATTTCATTTCATTACAATTCTGAAGAAAATATAGTAAAATGTCAAGACTCATTAAAAGTAAGTAGGGTATACAATGGTTGGTTATATTACTCTCTTTAACCGTCTGTATATTTATATTAGAAGGCGAAGGGAAGGGGGAGATGGTGCAGGAGGGGAAGGAAGGTTGAGAAGGAAGAGGCAGAGATGGGGAGAGGGAAACAGACACCCCCTGGTAGCAGGGTAAGGAATGAACTGGAATGAGGCAAACTAGAAGCAAGGGAGCAAGGAAGAGATTCTTTTCTAGCCAAGAGATTACAAATACAATCAAGACACTGACCGCCACTTGGTGACGATGTACCTAAAATGACTCAAACTATTTTATTCATGAACAACCCGAGTAATACACCTACGGTTTACAAAATAATTTCTACACCTATTGCCCTTTAAACATTCCCCACAAACCCTGTAAAGCAGGTCATATTATTATCCCCCCAGAAATCTGAGGCTCAAAGAAGCACAAGTTGCCAAAATCCCCTGCGGCCAAGAGGTGTTGGTATCATGACTCGCCCACCAACTTGAAACCTCTCCTTCCCTCTCAAACATGAATCGTTCAGAGTTTCACAGTAGCCACGTCTATAGTAAATTAAGCAACAGACTTTAAAAATGCATGTACGTGGCCCTCCGCAGCAGTCTTATTCTTCCCACCCCAAGCCATCCCAGGCATCATTTTCTATAATCCATACTCTCAGCGCCCGCGCTCGCAGAAACGTCGATATTCATTCCAGCTTTAGAGCGGGAGCGGAGAGAAGCCTTCACTTCATTCTCATTTATTATAACTTTTTGACTTTGAAGCTGACATCATTACCAAGCGCTCACTCAGGCCCTCTTGGAGATGCTGTCATTCCCGGCAAGCTGAAGTTGTAAGTAATATTCTTCGGCCTTGGAATAGAGTAAAGAAAGAAGTGGGAGTGGGGGCGGGGGGCACTAAGTAATGTTTGCATCACCCTGGGCCACAAAAACGTGATGCTTGCACTACGAATATGTTCGTTGCTGATAGTCTCTCCACCTATGGGGAAAAGCCTGCTCAAGTTCAAGCTCACTTTCTCTTTGGAAGTTGCCAAGGTTCCAATGTGACATCACTCTGAAAAAAATGGACACACTCTTGAAATGCAGTAACTTCCTTGGAGCAGGGACGACAGATAGAAACCCACATCTGCACACAGAAAAATCTGCAGCATGACTTTGCTTTATGAAAAGACTGCCCTTGATTCCATCTGAACGGCTTAATAGCTGAAGTTTTGCAAGAAAATGCAGCATGTGATTAGATTGGTTAAAATTTGGTTATCCCCAAATTTGCTAAAAACTTGTGGATGTTACTGAAACGAGCCACGCCGAGGCAGAGCCAGCTGTGCTTTTTGTTTGTTGTTTTAATGTCTGGATTTGCCTTAACACTTTCCACAGACCTGATATTTTGAGGAGTCACTGCTCTATGCTCCCTCTGCCAGGACGTGGCCAGCAGCACCCCAACCCGCTCACCACTCAGATCACAGCAAACCAGGGGCAGCGTTCACTCCTTTTATTGGGAGAAAAGCTCATCTTAATTTGTGGACATTTCTATTGCGGACTATATTTTTAAATACAGTCGCAGCACTTCATTTTCCTGCATAATCTGCCCCGTATTTTTCTGTATGTTTCCCTTGAATTAAAGCTTGAAGCGGGTCCAGAATACAGCTTGGGATTCTCTCCTGCCATCCTCTCTCTTCCATGACAACTTTGTGTAAATGGCTTTAAGAAAGGGCGACCTGTAGATTCGCATGTGAGAAACACAACCAGGTTGTTCAGCCGGTGTTAAAGCCTACTGAACACCTGGGCTGATTTGGCTTTCTCAGCGGCTTTTCTTCTAACATTTGAGACCATAGTAAGAACTTGCCAGGTCCCCAACACAAAGGGTTTCTAACTAGAAGGTGAGAGAAAAGCATTCTCCTTTCCCCCAAATGCCCTGGATCCACTACTGTTCCTAGGCTGTGGAGAGCAGGGCCCACAGCGTGAACAAGGCATTGGGTGGAAATAGCTGAAGCACGTTTAGATGGTGGTGAAAAGGCCGGCCCCAGAGGAATGGAGGGTTCACTGGGGGGGTGGGAAGTGGGGCTAGGAAGTCAGCTTGGTGAAATAATTGAGGACCAGACAATGAGGACAATCGAAGGCCAGAATATAGAGTCTGTATTGTCCAGAATGGAGAGCCAGTAAGATAGTTTATATTTTATTTGTGATAAGGGTAATGGTTGAAAGGAATAAATGCATATGAAAGAAATTTTAAAGACACCTATTCAATAGAACTTGGCAACTAAGACATCTGAACTGTAGGGTATGAAAGGAATTAACATTGGCTAAATGACTATATTCCAAGAGCCTTTTGTTTCAAGTACTTTAAAAAAATATTACCTGATTTAATTCTGATTTTAAAGGTAGTCATAAAGTTAGAATAATTATTCGCAGGTAATAGGTAAGGAACCTGAAGTTTAGGTAGGTGAGCTAGCTTGCTTGAGGTTACACAGCATGGAAATGATGGAGATCAATCTTGACACCAGTTGAGCTAGACAGGACCCAAGTGGCCTTTCTGAGCTGCTAAGTGGTCTTCCAAGGCGACTCCTGGTTTTGAGAGTTCATGTGAGAGGACGGTTAGCAGCTAGCATGTGCCTGGAGTTAAGACTGGCTGGGTTTCTATTTCAGCTCCATCATTTAATACTCATTTTATTTGGGGCATAGCACTTCAGCTTAAATGTCATTTGTAAAGTCAGGATAAAAATAAAGTCTACTTCAAAGGGTTATGGTGAGAATTAACTGCTTAGAAAAATGGGGACATCTGAAATAGCGTCAACAATAAAAATAAAGAAAGAAACAAAGCACTTAGCAACAGTGCCTGGAAAAGGGCATGCATTCATGAAGAGCTCATTGTCCTAGATATTAGTCACTGCTTTGTTTGAACAAAGAATGGTGGTGTTAGAGCCGGGGAGTATCTCCTAGGGTGCTAGACAAAACTCAAATCCTTTTAGGCGCATGGAGGGGGGGGAATTCAGATTTTAATCTTTTAAGTTAACATGCTTTTTTATTCCCTGTTAAATGCAATGCAAAATAATAAATTATATCATTCCCTACTAAACACAATGAGAAACTGTGTTTCGCATCACTTTGACCTCCTGACTGAAGCTGAGAACAGCTATAGTCTTGGGCCACCAGAGTCTAGAAAGCAGATTAACAAAGGGAGACTCCCGCTGCCTGCATCTGAGGCTCTGCAGAAAATTCCAGGCTGTCAACTCCAAAGATTGTTATAACCCTCTCTTAATCTTTAACCTTTTCAGGGGCCAAATAAACAAACAAACAAAAAACCCACATCAAAGAATCTTTAGATAAAGCCTGGTCCCATTAGACCCTATAGAAACCAATATATAAACAGCAAAGTCTCTAAACAAATAATTTCAACCACGAAATGCATGAGTTATTTTCACCTCCTGCATTGCAAACATGGAAACATCATACAGTAAAAGGGCTGTATCAATGCTTTTACTATCTTGTTTAGGAACAGTGCACATAATTTCAATATCCACCGTTCCCATAAAGAAAGAGGGGGGAAATGTCATTGGACTGGCATCAGACACAGTGGAGGAACTCGATTAACAAAACCGTCCTGTATAACAACAATGATGGTAATTTGGGGGAAGCTGATATAAAGGAGTATCGTCTAAGCAAGAGAATAATATTGTCAGTGCAGAGAGTTTGAAGTCTTTGGTATTTCCAAGGACAAGAGTACAAGAGAATCAAGGCCAGCAGCCAAAGACAGGCCCTTGGAGGGTACCCAGCAGGCTGAAGGAGAAAGAACAGAGTCAACAGAAGGAGATACTGAGATGATAAAACAGTAACAGAACCTGTTGGTTGAAGGAGGTTAAGGCGGCAAAAAACGTCAAGGACCCAGGAGAGAAGCCCAGGAAAATAAGAATTGGAAAAAGGTTAATAAAAGTGTAAATAAGAATTCTAGCAAATGGTCTTCTTGGGTAGAGTTTCAATAAGATTATGGGAACAGAAACTACTTTTCAGGAGATTCAGAGGGAAATTGGTAAAGAAGTTAATGCAGAAAAAACAAATGTGCCTCTTGTTTAAGAAGACTGGCAATGCAACCAAGAAAACGCCACGAAATTGCCAATGAAATTAAATAACTGTGCAGACATTGTAAATGCACGGGCCTTTCCTGCCAAGTCATTTTCACACATTGCCAAATATTGATTTCACCCCACCTGTTTTCAAAATTTCCAAAAGAGTGATTTAGTGAAGTGTTCATTAATGAGTTTTTTAAAATGTATATTTTGAGGTTCACCATCCAGATTTCTCTTTTATTTAGGCAAATATTTAAAAATCCTTTAATATTATAATGTTTTGCAGAATTGGAGAGCAACAATACTTTTGGGGGGATTATGATAATGGGCACAAGTTTGATTTTTAAACTAAACTTCAAGATATGGCATCTTCAGATAATAATTGGCATTGCTCTGGGCCCTAAATTTGCTGCTAAAAGAGTCCTTGCAAACTGAAGTTTCATAAATCTAATTATGTGCCAAGAAAGTTCTCTATGTAAACAAACCTTTTTCTAGCTACATCAAAATTTAAGGTTACTTTTAAACAAATCTATATTTTCTCATACATATTTAGAAGCAGCCAGCTGCCAATAGGTATGCAGCTTGAATATTCTTTAAACAACTGGTTTTTCATGTCAGCACCACATAAAGTCAAACTGCTAGTGGGGAAGGGCAGGTAGTAAGAATAGAGCCACAGATGTTTAATAAGCATCCACCTCACTAACTATAGACAAGAAGTTTTCTTACAGACCCTGGGAAACTGGAGTATTTCTCAATCAGGAGCTAAGAATGCTCAGTGTAAGCCAAGAGGATACGTCCCAGCCCCAATGTGACGCTGAACTTTTCCGTATCTGGAATAAGGGAAGTTCTCTCCTGCCTCAGGGAAAATGCTGGACTGTTCTTTTCTTCTCTCCACAGTCTTCTGTCCTTCATTCCTTGAAGCTTCAGTAAAATTTAATTTTCAAGGAAGTCTTCATTGGCCAAATTAGATCCTGGGGCCCACACCTCCCAGATGGCACTCGCATACCTGTAACTGTTCATTGGTGTCTTTCTCACCCTGTAAGGTCCACGAAGGCAGGGAGAAGTCCTGTCCTGGACATTCCTATGTTCCCAGCACCTGTCACACTTCCTGGGAGGCAGTAAGTCTTAATAAATACTTATCAACTACAGGAGAACAAAGTGAAATAACTGAGATGATTGGCTAGGTGATGCACGTGTTTCATTTATTTATTTTTTGCTGTATTATTTCTCTTTTCCTTGCATTCGCCCATGTCTCCCCCATAGGCAGGCGGACTTGCGGACCCCACATGCAATGGACTGATGGACTGCGGCAGGGAAACACAAATTAAGCTAGCCTGATGCTGGACTGGACCCAGCTCCAGCACGGAAAGGAAATTCTGGACACTGGCTGTAATTTTAGCTCTATGAAAGCCTCAGCTACATTTCTATGGTGGGACAAAGGGAAATGGGATTTTGGAAACTCAGGGATTTAATTCCATGCGATTAAAAATCACTCCTCCCATGTGAGTCTCAGGAAATTCTTTTCCTTGGGATATTGCAAGAAATCCATCCCCACGAACAACCAAGGGAGATAAGGTCCTCTCCCCTCCATTAACACTGGAACGTGTAACTCAGTCATGTTGCCTAGTAATTTCAAACTTGCACATGTTCTGTTTTACATGATTTGGATCGTCTTATAAGAGATCTGCACCTTTTACAGTTGATCTTTGGCAGCTGTAAGCAATTAGTCAAACATTTTCAAATAGACACCTTAGTGACAAATTGCTTTTTCAAAGAAACAGTTACACTTTAAACTATTTTAATGTGTGTAGAAAATCAATAGCAACATTTCCACCTTGTTTTTATCTAAAAGTAAAAAAGAAATGAACTGAAATTTAGAGAATGCATAAAAGAGCAAACTCTGCAGATGGACTTTTAAAATTCTTATTAAGTGAAGGAAGTGCACAGAAATGTGAGACGAGCTTATCTATTGAAATGTCAAAAATAACTTCCAACACATGCTGAAAAACCCTTTTCTTTGCAACCACTTGAGCTGGCTTTATACTGTGGTTTGACACTTTCCCCTAAAGCTTTCTCTATTTTGGATATAAACAGAATAGAATAGAATTAGATATTCATTTTTAAAAATAGGTGGTGGGGTATATAAAATTTTTGTCATAGGCCATGTCTGTGGACTTAATTTAAAGGCTTAATGCTCTTCACTAGTTTCCAAGCCTCCCAGAATCCTAGGAGAGTGAACTGAGAATGTCCATGTAAAATAATATTGCCAACCTCCAGTGCCCATCTTGGCTAAAAATGCTATGTGAAGTCATTAAATAATAAAAACGACCTTTATTTTTAAAGTATAAGCATTTTAATATTTGGAAGGTCTGAGAGCTCTAGGAGACTAAGCTGTCATGCCCACCTGGTAGAAAATCCTTTCCTGATTATAGCTTTGGCTTTCAAACGGTGAATCTCTAAAGTCCTATAATTCTAGGGTCGTGCCTCAGCAGGTGGAAACGTAATGAAGGGGTTAGGACTTCAACACATGAATTTCAGGGGGCACTTTCAGCCTATCTACCCTCACAGGAGGAGTCGGAAATACAGATCAGATGTCTGGAAGGCTTCCCTGCAGTAGTCCTGGGGTTTGGTTTTTACCCCAGGGCACTGCTGTACTCTCATGGACACCAAACAACCTGCCCATAGCTTTGTAACAAAACAAAAAAAGTCCCTTTATTAAACATTCCCCTGAATTATTCTGATCTGAGTGTGCTCTCTGTTTCCTGCTAGGACTACAACTGATATAAACTTAGGTAGCATATCGAGACAAAAAGATTTAGTAATGGCTTTGTGTGGAGCTCATCTCGGTGCTGCTTTATCTTCACTTTCACAAAGAAATGGGCCCACACTCATAAAATTCCCAAACTATTTGATATAGTGATCAAATTATACATCTTTACACACAATGTTTCCAATTTCAAGTATCAGAGTCTCATATACTAGCAAAGCAATCAGTGATCAAAGATGATAGGCAAAGAGCTAATAAACACAAGGTCCCCCCAAAGGTTATAAAAGTGTTATTGAGAGATTACCGATATGAATATGAGCCCACCTAGCTGGAGCATTAAAGCATGGAAATCAATTCAGCATTCCAAAAGTTACTATTCTACCGGAGCTATTAACAGCGCTTGCAAAAGATGGCATGATACTAAACGCAAACATATTAATAAATGGAAAGGAAGACCAGGTTACATGCATGTACACATAACCCATGGACACAGACAATAGTGTGGTGAAGGCCTGGGTGGGGGCGTGTGCGGGGTAGAGAAGGGGTCGGTGGGGGGAAAAGAGGACATCTGCATCTATAATACTTTCAACGATAAAGATAAATTTTTTTTAAGAAAGGGTGATCAGGTTAGCCACAAACAGAGATGAGACTTAAACTGGGAAGCCTTTAGAAGAATGTGATCTGATCCCATTTTCAGAAACAGTGAACAGTATAAAATGGCAGAAATGGAAGAGAGGAAGTAGTGTCTCTATGAATATAGAAATTAATGGTGACCCCTAGAAGGCTCCATTAACCCTTAAAAGTAAAACCAAATGATGGTAAAGAGTGGAAATCTGTGAACATATAACACAATGCCTTTAGGATGCCTGGGTTCTGTTTCCCATACAACTAAAATCCTATCATTTTCCAAATGTATTGCTTAACATCTCCAACCTTTCATTGACTCTTTCATTAGTTTTACAATGGGTATATATTTTTTCTTTCAGAACTATTTTGAAGATTGGAAAATACAGTGCATTTAAAGTACTAAGAAATTTCAAACAAGTCAGAATGTGTCCTATATGTTAGAATTATTACTAAAATAATGTTTACATAGTTTACTTTGATGTCTTGTCAGTGCATAATAATTACACAGTACAGGCCTTCTCTGTTGAGCATCCTGTATCAATAGCTTGGTGGAATCACTTATCAATCAAAACCTTAAGTCCTGCACGCTCAGTAGCATAGGTTCGCTCTTTTATATTCCTCCAGTGCATCCTGTGGATCACAGGGAATGGAACTGACTATGGCTGATGAGGCATCGAAGGGGTTGTTGGAAGGATGGGGGTGGCTCAGGGGTTTGTTGGAAGGGCTGGAGAATTCAGTTCCCAGCTCAGCGGCCAAGAATGGTGGCTGAAATCTTGTTTCGGAATGCATGCCACTGGCATTGCCGCCACCAAAATCCAGCTGCTACTGTTAGCGTTGCTGGTAGGAGCCAGAGTTTACTGCAAACACAACAGCAGACAGCATCAGTGCTACGGGGGTGCCAAGAACTTGACCTTAAATCCACTGCCCCTCTGATAGCTGTGTCCCTCTCCCCAGTCCAACTGAACCGATTCCATGTGGACGTCAAGGTGCTCATTTCCAAATGGAAGAGTAGGTCTGCTACAACAAAGCACCAGACTCTGGGGTTTAAACAACAGAAACTTAGCTTCCCGTAGTCCTGGAGGCCGGGAAGATCAAGATTCTCTCTGGCTTCTTGCATGTAGCTTATTTTTACTCTGTTCACATGGCTGTCCCTCCAGGTGCTTGCAGAGAGCGAGAGGGAGAGCGAAAATCTCTTCCTCTTAGAAAGCCACCAGTTCTCTCAGATTAGGACCCAGCCCTATGACCTTACTAAACCTTAATTACCTCCTAAATATCTTATCTCCAAATACAGTATCACTGGGGATTGGGCCTTGGACATATGGATTTGGGGAGAACACAATGCAGTCGATAGCAGGCAGGTATCTAGCACCTGAAGCCCGGGACACATGCCTGGGAACTGAACACAAGGAACCTAATGAAACTGGAAAGGTTGAATGTGGCAGTAAATTCCCCAAATATAGGCACGCTGTTCAAAAAGTGCCAGGTAGAGAGACTATAGAACCAGTGCCCGTGGCATGTGGGAAAAGAATTTCAGAAAATCAGACGTGGAACCATCTGAATCAAACCAAGCTCTATATTGGCAACACATAACCATAGAACCTGCATAACTGCTGCTTAAATGACGCATAAATGAGATTTAGGAAAACCTCAAGACAATGAAGGGGCTTAGTTTTTGTAAATAATTATGTTGAAGAGTAGAGAAAGGGAAGGATGGAGGGAGAGGGGATCGAGAGAGGAGACAGGGCAGAGAGGAAGGGGCAGGGAGGGAGGGAAAGAGAGAGAGAAAACACTTAGCTTAGTGAGAAATGTAGGTAAAATTTTTCCCTTATAATTAATGCTTTTGCCGAAAAATTTAGAAAGAGTTTCGAAAATAGTGTTAACTTGACCTGATACAATAGGGCCCTTTCTTATTCCATATAAATCTTCATTCAAGTGATTTTTCTTGGTCAGAAAATGTATAAAATGAGGCATAAAAACATATGCAGTATTTTATAAACTAGGTTCTTTCTTACCTGAAATAGGGGCTCAAAACTCACAGTTTTGGTTTGTCCACTTTCAAAATTCCAGATGAAATAATCAGTGTAACTGGTCAGGCCCACTGGGAACTAAAACAAGAGAACCTATCTATGTATCTGAAAATTGGAAAGTTTCAACAGGGTGTAATTTATACCAAAGCGAGAAGAATGGTAATGTTGCAATTCACGAAACCTACCTACCAGTCATGAAATGGGCCAGTGGATGCCGCCTGCAGAAGTAAAGAGGGGCTAACCCTGTGTCCCGGGGATCACACCTCAGCTGTGGTTGGATCACCATGAACTGGTCACTCCGGAGAATGAGCCAATAGCAAATCACTGGGCGAATGGAAAGGCCCGGGAGTTCAAGCACAGACCATTCCGAGCGATGACATCCCGTAAAACAGAGATCTTGCGGGAAAGCAGCAGGCCCACCTCGGGCTCTCTGCGCTGTGGACAGTGGCCGCGGTTGTCCTGTGATCCAGTTTACGGGAATCTCAGGCTGTGTGGTTTGCCTCACCGTCTTTGCCTGGCACATCTCAAACAACATGACATCAAAACATGTTGATTTTTTTTTAATTTTTTTTTGGCATTCACAGAGGCAAAACAAAACTATCCTCATTTAGTTAAGGTCACCTTTAACCTTTATATTTTCAGATCACAGCAGGAAATGAAATAAGAGCTGAGCTTTTTCTATCCTTTTGGCATAATGGAACCATGAGACCGCTTCAATCTCATTTTCGTCAATTATAGCGGTGACCTCTATTAACCTTTCCTTTTTGCTTGACTCTACCCTTTCTAGCCTTCATTGTGCCTCTCCTTGAAAGAGAGGCTGCACAGCCTCAGGGGAGCTCCACCTGGGGGCAAATGAAAACATCTGCCTATTCAAAGCAAGAATAAAGAACTTCCTTTACAGGTGGGCTAAAGGGGGCAGCTAAGAAGTCACTTTGCATTCTTTGCGGCCTGAGCTTCCCTACCATCAGGTATCCAAATTAATTCAACTGTTCTTTAATATGAAAACGGATGTCCCCACCAAGAAAACAACACAAACTCTCGCGGGCCAAAGAGATCCATCTGATTCCTAAATTTTACCCAGGTGCACCTCAGCAGTTCTTGACTCTAGAGTTTGTTGTTGCTGCTTGGTCTGTCTGATTTGGTTTTTAAACCTCTGCACTAAGTCCTTGCTCTTCCAAATGTGAGCCAAGAACTCAAAGCATTGGCATTGCTCAGCCTTTACCCACTTGCTCCCATCCCCACTGGTCCACACACGCTCCATGCGTATGAGCTTCCCCACACCCCTGGGTTACACGCGTGTGGTGGGAGCAGGTCCCACTGCATCTCAACATTCAGCAGGAACAAGGGGGTCCCCAAGGAACTGCCAAGATGGGAACCGAATTCGAAGCGACCTAACGAGACTGGAAAGGTTGAATCAAACTGGAAAGGCTGATCACCTCAGCAGGAGCTGGGTAAAGCCCACATAGAGCAGGTGACGGTGGCTAGTTGGTAGCTGGGAAAAAATTCCATGACTCATCCATCCAGCCATCCAGCCACCCAGCCATCTTCCAGGCTCTGTTCTCAGCCTGGGAAACACAAAGATGAAAAGGCAACATTGCTACGCTACAAGCAATTGCATTATAGTACAGAAACTTACGTTTAAAAGCTAATGTTCAAGTGTGTCAAGTGCTAAAATGGGAAATACATACAAATAAAAGAAACTCCTAAGCCTGCCTGCTGGAATCAAGGTATTCATTAAGAGGAGGCATAACTAGATGAGTCAGAATTAACCCGGCGCGCAGGCCTCAGGGCCGTGCAGGCTGAGTTTGTGAGATGGATCGTGGCGAGCGCAGGGCAAATGAGCAGTCGGTGTGGCTGAAGCTTCATCTCTGATGAGGGGGGCATGGGAGATACGGCCGGGCAAGTTCCCAGAGACCAGATTACCACTGACATTTGGTGTCCTAGGAAGAAGGTGCCATTTATGTTCGAGGTAATGGGGAGCCATTTACAAAAATAATTGAACAGGAACGGAGTCGATGAAATGGTACACGTTAGAAAGATTTCTCTTACTGAAGTGTGGCGGATAGCCGAGAAGGGTGAAACCGAGTTTAAGTGGACCAGAAAAAAAGAAGAATGCAATGCTGGAGAGTCCATGCTCCCTGCTTGTTGAAAGGATTAAATGAGACTGGAGACGTGGGTGTCTGAGGAAACTATAAAACATCAGACGGACGTGATAGAGCCTGAGAGTGAGGCGGGGACAATGGGCCTTGTGTGTTTCTGCTGTCCTTTGCCCAAGGAGGACCTTCACCCCATACCTCCAGGGATTCTAACCCAGCAGATTGGGGTGGGCCATTCATACGTTAAGGAAGCTTCCCAACTGATTCTGATAAATGTTGATCTATTTCTTTGAAGATCTGACACTCTTTTAAAAATATTTTTATTGGTTTTTAAAGAGGGAAAGGGAGAGGGAGAGAAACATTGATGTGAGAGCAACACATGGACGGCTGCCTCCTGCACGCCCCCTACTGGGGATCCAGCCCACAACCCCGGCATGTGCCCTGACAGGGAATCGAACCCACAACCTTTCGGTGCACAGGACGACACCCAGCCCACTGAGCCACGCCAGCCAGGGCAAGATGTGACACTCTTTACAACCAGTGCAAACACAACTGTTGGGTTTTTCTTCATGGGACTGAATAATGATTTAGCCTGGAGACCATCCAGTGTGCAGTAAGCTATTCATTACCCAATGCAGGGTGAGGTCCCTGACATCAGCACATGTGGTCACCACAAGCCTCGAGGCACTCAGCTCAGGCTCAACAAGAAATGATGATAAAAGCTTGACTTGCAGGCCATGGCCCTTTCCTTCGGGGTCCGGTTAGGAGTATCCTGCCCACGTTTTCCAGCAGCTGTAGTTTCAAATCATCCAGGTCTGCTGAGAAGAGAACATCATTTGCCTCCAACCAGATGGATTCTACTCCTGAGAGGCATGTCCAATGCTTATTTTCTTCCAAGGCCCAGAGGAATCAAGAAGACTGGCAGGAAACAAGCAATTAGTGTTCACATTTCCACTCAGGTGCATTCCGACACCTGAGAGGAATCCCAGGCACGTTTGGGGGCAGCCAGATGGACTTCTGCCTGACTTCATTTCTCTGCACTGCTCTATTTATTCGGGGACTACATTTCCATTTTCCACATTTGTCTGGTTAGGCTCCCACAGGTTTGGGGTCTAAATAGAAAGCTTCAGTCTTTGAATGGCAATTTGTTGATTCAAACTTAAGTAAAGCCAAAGTGGAGATACACGAGCATTTTTATTTTGTCTTTTTATTTAAAAGCTCAGAGTTGGGGGTATATTGAAGTCTATAAAATCTCATTTATTTCAGCAAAAGCGTGTATAAATAAAAGACCAGAAGAAGGAAATTTCAAATATGGGATAGCATATGGTGCAGCTCCATGATAATTCAAGCCCTTTGTTTTAATAAATCGTCATCAAATTATGCAGGAAGGTGGCGACTGTGCGGGGCCCTGAGCTAGGCAGCGGCCCCAGTTCAGAATCACTGCAATGGAAACTCGGTAGAAAATTGTTAGCTTGGGTGGGTCTGCGGACAGCACAGGTTATGTATCCAAAGGTGACTACCTCTGACAATGATGTCACCTGCAAAAGCCACCGTTAGTGAAGACTGAATAAAAAGGTCTACTACAAGCTGCCTTTATCTTCCTATTTGTTATCCACTTGTACAAAAATCTTGATTAAAAGAAAAAAATGGTAGGAGTAATCCGACGCTGAACTAGATATACTGCGGTATAATATGAAAATACTAGCCCGCAAGTTAGACTACATGGTCCCAAACTTGGTTTAAAGTGCCTGGGGCAAGAGATATGTTCTGGTTCTGCCAGAGAGTTTTGTCATGAAGTCTAGGTAACCTTGGCCCTGGCCTGCTAACTCAGTTGGTTAGAGTATCATCCGATAGGCCAAGGTTGTGGGTTCGATCCCCAGTCAGGCACATACAAAAATCAACCAATGAATGCATAAATAAGTCTCATGTCTCACTCTCTCTCTTTCTCTCTCCCTCTCTCCTTTCCACTCTCTCTCTAAAATCAATCAATAAAAAAAATGTCTAGGTAACCTTCAACCAAGGACACATTAAATCCCATCTTTAAGTTTTCCCTACAGCACCTTAATGTTGACCTTAATCCCCTCTCTCGCAGAACTGCTGTGATGCAATCTCAGACAATTTGGGGGTACCCTGAGCTCGGCAGTTCCTGGATCCAGAATGGCAGTTCCAAGAAATGTGTTATTACTCAGTCGTCCACACGGGCTAACCCTGTTTGAGAAACTGCCCCTGTCCGCGTCGGCCATTCCGTTTTGAAAGTCTCTTGTTCTGTCTGACCTGCTTTTGAGACAAAGCGTTTTTGGTTGTTTTGGCTTTTGTTTTTTTCTGCGAAGTTGTGTGTGATCTCCCTTCTCTGCTGTCTTCCCAGGGCTGCAGGTTCTCCTCAGGGCCTCAAGGTTTCAAGCACCGTCTCCTCAGCCTGTGGAAATGTTCTTCAAAGTTGACATGCAACAAATTGCAAATTTAATTTCTGAGAATTGCTCACCTCTTGCTTTTGAATTTCCATTTCGGTTTAAAAAGAAAAATATATTAAACACAATAGTAATTCAGTTTTATTCACTCTGTGCCTACTGACTATAAAATGCTAGTTCACTTGAAGTTCAAATTTCCTAATAGGGTTGTTTTCATTTTCTCAAGGACCTTCCTCTGTCTGTCCCCTCTTTCTTCTCAAGTTGGCAGTGAGAGGCTTATCTACAGCCTGGCATTGGGTAGGGCGGGGACTCACTCCCACGTGCTGTTCCCTGGGTCCTTGCTGGCCTTCTTGGAGATGTTTGAATCCTGCCTGGTCCCTGGGCATCCAGTGCTGGTGTCCGCTCTGGTGTGGCTGTTCCCACCTGGTCATTTGAGCATCTGCTGGCACCAGCTGCTCATTCATGACCCCTGACAAAGCCTCCAGCATTCAAGTCCCCAAATGTCACCTTTCTGTGCCAACTCCAAGCCTCTGCCAAACCACCAGTTCTCTGGAAATGGCTACAACCCCTTTGGGGCTTGGGCACTCTGGCTGCTCTCTTTATACCTTGCTGGAGAGTACAGAACTCTGGGAATCGACCTTTAGGCCCACTCATCTAGGCACATTCTTGACCAGAAAGCAGATCCCCATAAAGGAAAATATCTCTAGAGGGTTTTAAAAATATTATCCCGGTTATACTAATATCTGAAAATATCACTCACACATATACTTAACTTATCTGAGCTTCAGTCTCCTTCTCTATAAAAGGAAAGGTTTATATACTCATGCTCTTGAGATTCCTTCCATGTCTAATATTCTCTATTCATAAATCCTATGGCCCAGTGAGATCTGGGAAGAAATCTAACAAGTGGATATGTCAAGAAAAGGCCCACATGGAAACAGACAACAGGTGGAAATAGAGAATAGCAATTGGTGTTGGGGACAACGAAAGCCAAGAAAGGGTACCTGCAGAGAAGCTGGCAGGAAAGCCACAGGTACGATATGAATAGAAACTGCCTTGAAACCTACTACAACTAACTGTTGGATCATGAGGGCTTCTATGGTGGTAGCAAGGACTCAAACACCAGACCAGGATTTAGATACAAAACATCAGGAGCTAGAAATGGAGCTAAAAAAAGGCAGGGTTAGCCTCTTACAAAGAATAAAGTAAGGTCACAAAGTCAAGACTTGGACACAGGAAAAAAGACAGAAGTTTTCAGATTTGGGACACAGGATCAGGGCCAGAATGATAGCAGGAATAAAGAGATATCATTGACATAAACATCCTGAGTGAAGCTTAAGAGAGACCATGAGCTATAACCACTCATCTGAGCCATTCCTGGCTCCAAATCCGTGAGACAATATGTCCACTGTTTTAAGCCACTGAGTCATAGTATAACTTTTCATGCATCGATGGATAATAAATATAGCCTTTATGGTGTCTATGCTAGATTTTACAGACACAGATATATTAGGAAGACATCAGGGATTTATTTCATTGTACCACTTTTATCAAACAAATCAGTCTTCAGGAAGATTATGCCCAAATTATGTAAAAATAATATCAATTAACACTAGCCAAGGATTTTTTTTTCCCTTTTCTGATGGAGGAAGCCCATATACCCAGCATACCTGTCTGAGATAAGGTATGAGTTCAGAACTTAAATTCACTTAAGCAATGAACGATATCATTAGGCCATCTTGGAAATATTCCCAAAATGTTAATTGGCCAGAGTTGCTAGATATCACCTATAATTCAGGGGTGGTTCCTTGACTTTTTAATGTCTCTGGTTTAAACAACCTGTAGCTGCAATGTCTCCTCCTTATATCAACTAAGAAACTGGTGTCTATAGCCTTCTATGGGGGAGCAACACATTTTTATTAAGAGATATGGGAATGCATGTTATCAGGTCCCTATCCACTTGGAAAATCATCAAGCTATCTGAACAATGAAATAAATGCCACATAGCAGAAGCTCTTTTCAGACTGAGCTTTTAACCCCCAGTCATTAAGGGACACCTGAGACTGTAAACATTTGACCGAACAGTTAAAACAACCAACCAACATCACAAATAATTACTGTCGCTCCTTCTACCACAGCCCACCTGTCCGGGCAGAGGAGATTAATAACAAAGTGGCCAAATGTGCAGGCCAACAAAAAGCTGTTTAGAAATCCTGATTTCCAGTTTGAAAGCACCTGTTCCTAGAATAAACTATCCAGATGTAAGATGCTCTTATAGTTTATTCTGGGACCAAAGAGATAATATCTGATTATTCTATGCCTATGAAGTCTTGGTTCTGCGTCTGTCATTCAAAGTCATACAAAGGAAATGTAATTTGTGTGTATCCATGCGCTGCAGAGACAGATGGAAGCACAGCAGGTAGGTAAATACTGACATTCTCTTCCATGAATACCTTCAAAACAAAGGTCAGAGATAAGGCACTAAGTAACGTGAATGCAGAGGAGGCAGAACATCTGTTTAAATACAATAATAAAGGAACTATCCATTGCTTTTCCAAACAGAATTTTTTCTTCCAGCTTATCAGTGATCATCCGCCTAATTCTCCATTCCTTGCAGCCTACCACATTAGCTTTCTGATTAAAATTAATAGCTTGATAAAGTACAATTAGCCACAAAGAACGATTTGTGGCTTCTCCACTTTTTTTTATTAGAAATGACTAATCTTGCAAGCATAAGGGCAGTTAAGGTCTTCAGAGATGGCCTAACCCAGTTTAGAAGGAAGGCACTTCAAGAAAAGCAACATTTGACATATCAAGTTATTCTTGCAAACTTGCAAAAGCAAATTAGAACTTCCATGGTTCACAAAAGAGGAGACTATTTTCCAAGGAATAGAAAAATCAGCATGATTTTTCCCTTGTTTATACCCTGCTTCTTCTCTTATGCGATATGCAATGCTTCTCACCTCCTTCCTTAAATCACTTCACCTCCCCAGCATATAACAGAGAACAGTCTTGGTCCTTTAACTCTATTATGTTCCTTCTTTTCTGTCACATGCAGCCTCCTCCTTTTAGCATTCTGTCCCCACTAGTAGTTCCACAAAATAGGATTTGGTGAGGTCTAGGCCCAGGCTTACTTCTTTAGATATCTTGTAATTTTTTATTATGTTCTGGACACTGTGTATAAAAAGGACAGTGAAGACTTTAGTATAATATTGTTTTGTTTTCAGAAAATGAAAGTCTTTTCCTATGTCTGAAGGTTATAGTGGAAGGTTAAGCATTCACAGTACTACTCCAAGAGTTGAGTTAAGTTTGGGCTGAGCTGCAGTTTTAATTAGACAGCTTTCACACCACTAGCCCAACCTCCAACTTCCTGCAGCAGCCATCAGAAATCCACCCCTTTGATCTTGACAGTAGTTAAAATGGGAGTGGTATTGGGCCACATTTTCAGATAGTTTTGGGTCATCATATAGTTCAAATGTAGAAGAGTCATAATCTAAATAATGTGAAAATGGGAAAGCCTGTGCAAAATATATATATATATCCACTTTCTGGTCTCTCCTCTATACATTTTTGACAAAATTTTTGGTGGAAAGAGTGTATAGCAAAGGAATGTTATTTTCAGACTGAGTCTGATTATGTACAGATTCCATTTTATTCCACCACTGGGTCATGAAAAGATTCAGCTTCATCCCTGCAAAATCTCATGTAATGTCAGATCAGTGACTCCACTTGGACATACTGAAACCAGGCACATATTGAAACCCTCGGGTATGAATCTCTCTGTTCATCTGTAAGGAACTTCTCTCTCCCAAGAATTCAGTTCATCAAGGCTTCATTGTTTACTTCACAGCCTGGTAGAAAAGCATGATGTTTACATTACCTGGTTTATTTCTCGTTACCATGGGAACAAAAGTCTTTTGCAACTGGAAGTAGAAGTCCACTATTTCCAGAGATGCTGATTCATAAATCCATGAACCTTACTTTGAGAAACCTGCCAGAAGATTGTTTACACCACAGACCACATTTAAAGAAATCTGGTTAAAGTCATAACTAAGAGATTGTTTTATATTCCTTATAGGCTGAGGTATGCACCCAGGACAAGTAACAAAAATATTCTTATCCCATCAAGATATTAGAATTATCAGCCACTAAGAATCCTTTGTACAACATTCCTTCTTGATTTAGATGGATTTTATCTCAAGTTTTATTGATGCTCACTCAGAGTCTATCCCTTTTCTTCTCTCTATTGCAAATATTGAAGTAAGGTGTATCCTCAAAAAGTGCATGCTAAAGGCATCTTCTATTATCCCTGTAATAGTTAAATGGATTTTTTTTAAGTTAATGAATACATTTTGTCTCTATGATATCCAACAAGAAATAGGCACTATCTATAACAGTGTCTAGCACCTAGTGGATTCTCAGTAAATCTTTTTAATAAATAAATGGTACTGCTAGTCAGGTTCCTTCCATTTGTCTCTATTCTAACTATTTCCTTACTCTCCAATTCTTTTTTTCTCATTGCTCTCTTGACCTATCAGAATCTCATCCATCCCTTAGTACTCATCTCAAATGCCACCATCACCTTGACATACAGCCTGATCCATGAAACTGGACATGATCCCTTTCTCCTATTCTTCCCACATTAGAAGTCTTGTACTTCTCCAAAATGTTTGCTTAATTCCATATTATAGGAATAAAATTTTTGTTTCTGCATCCAAAGTGTGAGATCCTTGAAGGCAAGGGCTGGGATAATTCATGTCTATATTCCACAACACCACATCCCCACCAGCAACAATTACAGTGCATTATGTTTAGTACATTTTACACAAATATGTCTTTAAAGTATGAGCATATTATACCTGGAGTGGTATGGGTCTCAATAAGTTTCCGTGTTCTCACCTTACTCATTTCATAGACAAAGATATATGAGGCTCTAGAAAGTTTAATGAATTGAACTGAATTTCATCAAATTTAACCAAACCCAAATATGAACAGTTAAAGTGAGTCCATGTTAGATAAGACTAAGCATAGTTTAAGTAAGGAAAATATGCCCCACAGATTTTTATTGTTTTCCATGTGGCATTTAGATTCACCAGAATAGAATGTTCCACTTAAATTTTACTCTGAATTAAATAGTCCTAACAGAGTCAATCAAGACAAACTTTTATTCTTTTCAGTGGGTCTTTTGGGGTAAAAATGCAAAGTTTATAGAGCGCTGATGTAACTAAGACATTTCAGGACATGCATTATTACCCAATTATACATCTTGCAATAATAGGCACTTTTATATAGTCTCATTCTAGGCCTTTTAAACAGTCTTTAAAACATTGATTCATTTATTAAATTTAATGCCAAATTTTAATTCTGAACATGCTGTATAATATTTTGACCTGCATAACGCTGGCTCCTTGCAAGCAGTCAGAAGGTACTGTTAATGCCATAAAACTCTGCACTTACACACCTCTGTGTCTTTCTTCAAGGAATCTCAGTGTTTCTCGCTGGGTACTCAAGAGAAATCCAATGTGTGAAGAGAACTGGAGGACGAGTGGGTGACTAGCCATAAAACAAAGGGGTGTCCGTTTCTCACCTGTGACATATGAATCCACACAGGCTCGATTCAGAAGGAGAGGGCCTTATGAAAAAACACATAAACGATTCACCTTCAACTCTATTTTGGATTCAGTTTCAGCTGCTCTAAAGTTGTTCTTTTGTTTTGCAGAGCAGCCTGGAATTCATCAGAGACCACTGAGGTTAGCATTGAAAAAATCAGTACCCGTCTGGGTACCCATCCCCTTGTCCCCTCAAGCTTTCCTGTGTCACTACACAGACTTTCTACAACAGAGCAGCAGGTGAGCTATGTGCTACGTGTGCATCTGCGGTCTGGTGCTGCCCGGTGGAACCAGAAAGTCTGGACTAACTCTTTTGCATATGAAGTCATATGATACAGCCTCAAACTGATGAGCAGTTACTCAGATGGAATCACGATCAGCCTCCTGGCGTCTGGATAGAAACTTCTTCCAAACCAAGACTCTCCATATAAGGGAAATTTTGAAATATATATAAATATATGCATTATTGTTAGTCTGGCAATTACAGATGGGCATGAGCAAAATTAGTGTTCAGACAGAATTCTGAGAAAACCAGAAATTCTGTTTAGTACTGGTAAATAACCAAGTATCTTCCCCAAAATAAAAGAAAAAAGTTCTTAACACTGTCACCCAGGGATATTAATGGAGTCATTACTTGACTTCCCAAATGTTATTCAGTATGGTATAATTAAAAGACCAGGTGGGTGGAGGTGACAGAGGGTCCCGGGGGATAAATGGTGATGGGGAAAAAAGAAAAGAAAAGAAAAATGACAACAGTCAACATAAAAAATCAATTTGGGGGACTCATCAAAATAACATAGCTCTAGGGACACAGCATCACTTAAGGGCGAAAAGGAGAATTGAATAGGAACTGGGCTTGAGTGGCAAGAGATCCTGAGCCACGCCGGCCAGGGCCTCGTGACTTTTACAGTCAGCATTTCAGCACCCCTGCAACTCCCTGGACGTGGGGTGGGGGCAAGAACTTTGCCATTAGCCTGCTGGGGAGTGACACGCATATAATGTCAGACTCTCACCTACCTTCGATTTTCTGGAAAAGAAGAAAAATCCCTTAACCTCTCTCTGCTTCCTCTGAATAATTTTAACCCTGAAGAACAGGACAGACTCCTGAGGTCCTCGGATAAATGCAAATGCTCCTGGCACCGCAGGCTGCTCTCGCCCGCCCCGTGGGAAACCCTGGCCGCCCGCCTGGAAGCGAGCCGCCTGCGCCCTTTCCGGGCCTGCAAGCTGGCGCCCGCCTGCATTAAGCACTTCCTGTCATCTGTGCTCGTTAGACATTCGTTTGCAGACGTTTTGTGAAAAGCACGCACAACACACACTGCTGAATACAGTATTTACCATAAAGCAGCCTCTCCGCTGATTTAAAAGCAGCACCCAGCAGCACTCTGCCCCGCGAGTTCCCTTTCCCTCAGTGCGCCCAGGGTGGCTGCACATCCCTACCCTCGGGTCACAGCTAGCCCAACCCCAAGGCCAAGGGTGCGAGTTGGCCCAATTTTTACATCAGCAGCCTGGTGTTCTCTGGACAGATCGGTGTGGTCAGCCATGGGAAAAACGAAGGAGAAAGAAAAGATATTTTATTATTATTATTTTCCCCACCAAAGAACAGCCTTCTGCCCGTTTCAGTGGAAAGTCAGCCCCTTTCTCGTGGCCGTGAGCTGGAATCAGGCGAAGAGATGGACTTAGTTACAAGGAACAGGAGCCAGCAGCCCCCGCCGCCCTTCCCAGTGCACACGCTCTCAGGGTCACAAGGTTTGGAACCACTGACCCTCCTTATTTCACAGCGCCCTGAATTCGCCGGGTTTGCTCTGACAGCTGTTTTATTGGCACCGTTAACTCTCAGATGTGCCAGTTTTGTCTTCCGTCCGCCAATGACGTTCCTGCCAAGAGTCAAAGCAGGTTGGGCAGAAGGGAGGAGCCGCTGGAACCAAACGAGCCAGGGGAGCAGAGAGGCCTCAGGTGCAGGCCAGGCCCTTCCCCAGACTGTGCTGCATGTTCCATGTGTGTCTCCTACTCCCCCCCCAGGAAGCACATTCCAGGCCAGGGGCCCAGCAAGCAAATGCCCCCCCTTTCCTCGTTGTGTTCAACGCGCGAAATGACAAGCACGCACCAACCCTCTCTCGGCCTTGACTAAAGGGGTCGCTTTCCTCTCCGAGCTGAACAGCGTTGCTCCTGGTGTGGCGCAGGCAGTTCTCTCCCGGTATTGCCCCTCCGCCGAGGCCAGCGTGTGACGGCAACCACATCATATTGGAGAAATGCTGCGGTCCCCAAATGGGGACAGTGCCTCGAAATACATTGGAACGAAGGCGCGGGCCAGGTAACTGGGGAAACAGGATGGATACCTTGGGAGTGAATATAAGACAAAAATCTCTGCCCCAAAACATTAGTAGAAAGTGACTCCAGAAAGAAAGAGAGGAGGAAGCTTGGAGTAGATATTATTGATATATATTGTAATAACTATATTATTATTTACATATTTATATATGTATATTCCTAAAGTGTTGTATAGCCTGCGTGTGCCCTTCCTCAACCTATAAATAATACATTATGGGAATATTTCTACCTTAAGTCATAAATATCTACCTCATTTTGTTTGACATGTTACTAATAGTTAATTGTAAGAATCCACCACAACTTATTTAATCAACCAACTAGGGGCATCTAGGCTGTTTTCACTACTGTAAACAACCCTACCCAGAATCACTTGGTTCCTTAAGACAAATGTGTAACTGAAAGAGGTAAAATTGACAGATGAAAGGATATAAAAAAATTGTCCCCCCAAAACATTGAGTAGTTACAACCAGCCCCAAATAATGTATGAATGGAGTGCTGACTTCCTAATATCCGTGTCAACACCGAGCATCATTCAGTTTCACCTTTAGTTTTAGAACACAACATTTCATCGTCGTTGTATTTCTTTGGTCATAAATGAGAGTAAGCATTTCATCCCATGCTTGTTGGTCAATAGCATCTTTGTGTGTGGGTGGGTGTGAAATATTTGTTTTTGTTTTTTCTTACCAATTTTCCTATTAAGGTATTGATCTTTTCCTTAGTGATTTACAAGCAGTTTTCTCTACTAAGGATAGTAACCTTAGTTATATATTATTCAATTATTTTTCTCAGTTTGTCAATTTTTTTAACCTTGCTACGATGCTTTTGCCATGCAGTCTTTAAAGAAATTATATAGTAAAACCTTATAATCTATTTGTTAATGGTTTCTGATTTGGGGGTCTTCCCTAACTAAAGTTATAGAGAGCCCTTGACTTTTGCTTAATTTTCACCCAAGCTGGGATTCCCTATGTTGCACGGCTGTCCCCAAACCATCCTGCCAATGATGACCTCAGACATTCAGGGTTTATGACATTAGGTCATAAACATTCCATTTTAATTACTACATGTTTGTGCTTCCTACAGGCCAACAGCAGCGATGGCTCTACTATAACCATTACTCATCGTGTAGCTTTGCCTTCTCGAGTCCTTTGTAGGCAGATGTCCCAGAGAATGACAGTTGGGAACACCTCATAAGCATTCTATGGCCAAGCTTTCAACTAGATTTCATTCTTTTTCCCAGGTGCCACCCAGAAACAAAGGGACCTGAGAAATTGAGTCTCCCTCCATTTCCAAGGAAAGGAAGCAGGAGTGGTGGGCATCTAGCCAGTCTCCATCACACCCCTTGACTATACATGTACATGCCTACGTTTTACTTTCCCACACTTGGTTTTATAAATATTTCATACACATATATTATTTATGAAAGAATGAAACTATATGAATAAAAATACTTGCTCTTCTCTATCACTTTTATGGTTCTGTGTTTAATATTACATAGTGAATCTATCTGGAAATTCTGGAAATTGTTTTTGTATATGGAAGTAGCTACAATGTAAAATACATACTTAAATCTTTTTAAATTTGTTTGAAAAAATTTAACAGTTATTTATGAAATATTCCTTAACTTTATTCACTGATTTGATGTTTCATTCATTGTTTATTAAATTTTTATACCTTTAACAAATTGAATGCTAACTATATGTAACATGCTTTTACTAACACTTTAAAAAGTTAAGCTACTTTATTCTCAAACAGCCCGATCAAGTATTACTATTGTTATTCCTATTATAAAGACCAGGAAACTACAAACTATAAAGGTTAATGAATTACCCAAAGTCATTGAATTAGTAAATGGTAGAGCTGGATTTGAACCTAGGCACCAGGCTCCAGGACAAGTTCTTAACCACGATATCACGCTGCTTCTCCATACCTATGGGTCTCTAACTGGACTCCTATTGTACTCACTTCAGAGGTGTGATGGGCCACCACACACACACACACACACACACACACACACATCTAACTCAGAAGTTGAGACTGGTGATAACACACACACTTTTCAAGACAATAGAAAATATTTATTTACATATTAAAGCTTTCTGTACAGAGCACATGAAGCTCCAAAGCAGCTCCAAGAATGGCTTGAGAGGACAGGGAAAGAATCTGGTTTTGAGTCTGTATCAGTTTGCTGAGCCTACTGTAACAAAGCACAACAAACTGGGTGCATTAAACTGGAGATTTATCATCTCACAGTTCTAGAGGCCAGAAATCTGCGACCAAGATATTGGCAGAGTTGGCCTTGAGGAAAGAATGCGTCTCCGGCCTCTCTCCTTGGCTTGTAACTGGCTGTCTTCATGTTCACAGGGCATCCTCTCTGCATGTCTATTTCCAAATAGCCCCTCCTTCTTAGAAGGAGACCCGTCATATTGGATACGGGCCCACTCGATAACCTTATTTTAATGTGATTGCCTTTGTAAAAGTGGTAAGGGCTGCACCCTGTCAGCAGTAACATCAAACATGAAATCACATTTCTTATTACAACTATTAATTTTCAATAGGTGATTAAACCATTCCTGACCCATCACCACCACATTGTTTTAATTACTATAACTTTAAAAAAAAACTTAACAGCTTAACAGAGCAAATCCCATTTAATTTCCCTCTTCTCAAAATTCAAAAACTGCCTTATATGCTTTAATGCATTTATTTTTCCAGGTGAACTGCTACAGCCATTTTGTCAAAATCTTTGACCAAAAAGTAGATAATTAACTCAATGGGTATGGCATTAAGTGTACATATAAATATGAGAAGAACTGCCATTTTTAAGAGTATGGTCTTCCCATCTAGACACATTGTACTTTTCTTAATTCATTCATCTCTTCCCTAAATACTCGCAGTAGCCACCCTCTGAGATGGTCTCCAGGGATCTGCACCTCCTGATATGAATGCTGTCTTCTCCCGCATTCTGTCAGTTTTTCTGAGTCACCCCAGAATATAGTAGAAGTGACCGTGTATAACTTCTAAACCTTGTCCTTGCTCTTTCTTGGGTTACTCATTCTGAGGGAAGCCAGTCACTGTGTTGGGAGAACACACCAACAGCCCCATGGAGAAGTCCAGCTAATGAGGGACTGCGCTTCTGTCCAAGGCCAACACCACTTGCCAGGCATGTGAGCGAGCCATCTTGAAATCAGACGCATTAGCCCCAGTCGAGCCTTCAGATAACTATAACCCTAAACAACATCTTAACTGCAACCTCGTAAGAAACTTCAAGCCAGAAGTATCCAGCTGAGCTTCCCCCAAATTCCTGACCCTCAGAAACTGTAAGATAATTAATAATTATGACAGATTAAAGTTACTAAGATTTGTGGTCATTTTTTATACAGAAACAGATAACTAATACAGTACTTTAGTTTTATAGTTTTCTCAAAAATGTCATCTACTTAGCTTAGTAAATTCATTCTCTGATATGTGATTTTTTTTGTTTGCAATATCCTGAGAAGATAGAATGTAACTGTGTCATGTCATTTACATAACTCACTCCACTATACCTTTTGGGTACTACACTATATGTATTTGTTGTAATGCTCAATTTTAAGGACAAGGTACATGACTTGGGTCGCCTAGCTGTGATCAGGATAAACAGTGCAGACAGAGAACACTCTGTATTGTTATTCTGAGGAGTGTCCACCAGTTTACTGGGAGCAGGTGATGGGATGCATAGGTTCAACTCAAAAGGAATGAACAAAGCATATTCATGACATCTTTCTCAATCCCCAGCTCACTTTCTTCCACTCATTCCACATAGAGCAGCAGGGACTTCTGCCAAGAGAGTTGACAAGTACAAACCTAGAAATAAACATTTCCCCTGGCACCTTAACCAGTGCTTTAAAAAACAAACAAACAATCAAAAAAGCCCTCCTCATGATAGGTTCTTAATATCCAACGATACAAGACACTCATTCATTAGCATCAAATACACTGCTACTGTACCCAGGTACTCCTGGCATGTTGGTGACAAGGATATAATTTAGAGCCAATTCTATGTGCTTTTCCCAGTATCCTAAGTGCATCCTAAAGTCCCTGCTCAGGTGACCCTAGTCACAAAAGAAAATTCTACAAGCCCTCAGTATCTGTCAGGGTCCTTAAGGAGACAGAAACGATATGAGAAATTTGCACAGGAACCAAAATTAATATGAAGAACTTTAATCTAGTGAAAGGTGATTAACTATTTAGAGGGGTAAAGAGAGCTCTAAAATATGCATGAATAGCAAATGCAGGGGACAGCCACTACCTCGAGGGCTGAGAGAGGGCACCAGAGAAAGGAAAAAACTTGGAGAGATCCTTCCTCCCTCAAGGCTGAGACGCAGGTCTCCTTGGAGAGGCTGTGGCTCTGGCCCCTTGGACTGGGAAGATGTTTGCTGAAGTGCCAGTCAGCGTCAGCAAGTAGGAAATGCCCACTAGAATACCAACAAGGCTCCCTGGGAACCTGCTGTGGTGGTGGCGGTGGTGGTAAGAGCCCCAGGAAGCTGCCCACCACGGCAGGAGTAATGGCATGCCACAGGAGCAGGAAGAAGACTCCAGAATCAGGAGCGACCTGGGCCTCCTGCAGTGTCCCCCAGCGCCCCCTACTGACAAGGGCTAGCAACGTTCCTGCTGGCCAAGGAAAAGATACTCAAGTCCCAGCTGGCTGACTACTAAGGACAAAGAAAGGTGGATCGGAATTGACAGGAAATAAGCTGATGACTGGCATACACTCTAAAGCACAATGAAATGCAGAATGTTAAGGAGCAATAAAAAAAACTTTGGGGAAAATAACAGAACTCATAGTACCGTTGGCCCCAGATGCTACCTACCTTACAACTGGGAATTCACACAGCTCATCTTCTCTATGCTAATCCTCCCTCGTGAGCCTTTCAACACTAGTGTTTTCACTTTATGGACAAGGAATACAGTGTGTCAAAGTCTGTGCACAACATATTTCCTTTCTCAGCCTTCAAATTCACATGCTCTGAGACAGGGAAGCCGTGAAGCTCAGGGCTCCTGAGAGGCTACAATTCTGGGAAAATAAAGCTCTCATGAAATACCAAATTATTTTTATCACAATTTCTATTTCCCTTTCATCTCATTTCACTCTGCTAAATTAAATACATCAGCATGGATGCAAGAGAAAGGGGGGAAGTAATGAATTTTCGACCCATGGAGAGGCACCGAGAGCCCTTTCACCCTCACTCTGCGGTCGCTGATGTGTTGGGGGTGGGGGGGAGCACTGCAGTTTCTCCCCCAGCGTGGAGAAAGCGCTCAGGGTATATATTTTACCTGGAGGGTGTAAGTCTATGATCAGAGCTGCTCTGAGGAACACATTCTTGCTTCTTTCTCACTTCTGTTTGAGTCTTCAGCATAATAAGCAATTTAATCAGCTCAGCTCCACTAGAATGCTCCAGACATTTGCATATTAGCACTACTTATCTCCCTTTTTATTTATTAAAATTGGCATCTACCATGTCCCAAGGCGGAACTGCAGAGCCAAGCGCCCGGGGCCAATGACATCACACGTGCAGCTGCTAGTTCAGTAGCCTGAGCTGTGGTCTCTGCCACCCACCCTTCCTTTGGATCTGTATTTTACCAGCTGTAGAAATATTCATGCTGGTTCTCCTCTAGCCAAAACAAGCCTGGAGAGAGATGTATCCTACTATTGCTAATGAAATTGCTTAAATAAAGTTTCTTTAACAAGAATATCTCCCTTGCATGATAAAGCACTGACAGGCCAGTGGAGAGGGGAGAATGTTACCAATAATTACAGTAGTGATGTGTCCCTTGCAGAATTTATGTCACTGTGTTTGTACAATGTATTCAGACAGACAGTGAGAAACTGCATATCAACAAATTAGATGCTAGTCAGAAGTACCACTAAAAAACACACACAATATATTTGCAAAATGAAACCAAACCATCAGATAGGCCCAGTAATCAAGCAGTGCTCTCCCTTAGCGACTTCTAGAAGTGTCAGCTCAGAATTACTATTAAAATATTGAATTCTAGTATTGACTTTAAAAATCTCAGAGCCCTGGACCGTGTGGCTCAGTTGGTTGGAGCGCCGTCCCATACACCCAAAGGCCGTGGCTTTGGTTCCCGGTCAGGGCCCACGCCCAGGTTTCGGGTTCAGTCCCAGGCTGGGCCTCATATGAGAAGCAACCAATAGATGTTTCTCTCTCACATCGATATTTCTCTTTCTCTCTTCTTTCCTCTCTCTAAAATCAGTAAACATTCCCTTGGGTGATGATAAAAAAAATCATTTAAAAATCTCTTAGGCAAAGTATAGGAGAGACTGCTCTCTGGTCATAAAATTAATTCTCTCACACAGACTGCCTTGTGTCATGTGTGGCCCTGTGAGTGATACTCATCAAAGGAACATGGCAAGAAGTGCTTTATATCACGTTTTAGACAAGGTTTTTTGGAAACGGGTGTGTCTTCTTACCACTCTACTGCCTTCCACCAGCTGAATGCAGACAATAACACGGCCATAGGACCTGCAGAATGGGCAGGTCACAGTTTGGAAGGAGCCTGGGTCCCTGACCACAGGGAGAATGTCAGACCACTACTGAGCAAACATAGCCACCTTTGTCTGTCTCACGAGGAAAAAAATTAACCTTTACTGTGTTTGAGTTACTATAGATTTGGGGGTCTTTGAAGATCATGTATTTCTTTATATATTACCAAAAATAGAAGAAACATTTTTAGGCCAGTTAAAAGGTCTGGGAATCTGAGCCCAAATGCTATTTAATCCTAGCCAAAACATCTAATCTTTCTGGTCCAAATTTTATCTGCCAAGAGTGTAAATGCCCACAGAAAACATCTTCAAAAACATTTAAAGTGCACTTCTAAAGTATAGCCAAAAAATTGTCATATCAAAGAAAATAAATAATGCATGTTTGAAGCAGTTTTAGGATGCAACAGATGACGCTTAGAATTCTGCCTGCACTTGGGCCTTTGGCACATGCCAGCAACTTCCCACTGACATTCATCCAAAGTGACTAGTGACCTACAAAGCCACCAAAATATCCATCAAAGCAACTGAAACACCATCATGTTTCATACTACATATAAACACTTTATGGCAACGTGAATGATACTTTCAAAATTCAGTATTTTCCATAGCAACACATTTATTGAATAGAATTGGTCAATCAGTAAGTAGCATTCATTTCTCTTAACTTAGATTCCATTGGTTAAAATCACAGATTTCACATTCCCTCCTGTACTTAATGTCACTCAACTTGGTTTGATAGGGAATTACCTTGTGATTTCACTAGTAGTAAATCCAATGGCTTTTCTCTAACTCCATTTCCCCTGTTTTATTTATTTTAATATTTGTTTTTGAACCTGCAAAACTCCTCTTTCCAAAATGTTTGCCCTTGGTTATAGGAATTCTACGTAACAGCAGCATGACTCCTACTATTTCCACTTACGTTTCTCTTTTGCTCACTGTCTCCTCTTTTCTTTCCTACACACGTTCCTATGAGGCCACTTTTTTCTGTCTCGCTCTTTTATCACAGGGCTGGTGATACCCACATTTTTATTTCCAGTGATGCCAATATTCCTGACATCTCGAATTGTCAGCTGCTTAAAGAACGCACATGTTTTCCTCACCATCACTCAACTTCCACATGTCAACATCTTTCCCTCCTTCAACCTGCATCTCCCCTCCACACGTGTTTGAATGACTCAGTGACATCAAATTCTGCCAGTTTCAAAGCCTTTTAAGGAGTCACCGAATCAGCCTTCTCCTTCATTTCCCACATTGCATTGAACCTGTTGCCAAGACGTCTCAGTATCCTCTGCAAAGTGCCCATAGAATTCACCTCCTTCTGTTGCTGTGATCAGCTCAGCCCAGATGCTCACTCCTCAAGTCTGGGCTTCACTGTTCCATCCTCGGGGGCTGCAGCTCCGTGGGTCCCTCACCCCAACCCAAAATAGAGTTTACCAGTGGCTCTCAGATGCGCAAAGCATGAAGCTTTTCCCGAACGGCACTTTCCCTGCAACGGGGGTGCAGTCCCCATTCTCAGTATGAGGGTGCACCCTGCAGGATTTCACTTCTAAATGCAAGACGTGCTGATTATGCCTCAGACAGAGAGAGACGGGAGAAGGAAGGGGGGGAAGAGTGAACAATAAAGAGGGGCTGGAGAGGAGGCTGAGTCGGAAAAGTACCTGTGGAACAGCGGCAAGGGAACCCTGAATATTACCCAGCCCAGGTCGCCAGGACAGGGACACCTGAGGTGGGAAAGAAAAACAACAAAAAAAGAAGAGTCCTTTACACTGCAAAGTACCCTGTGTCATGTATGTCAGGAGTCTGAGGCGGGCAGATTCTCTAAGAAAAAAATAACCAGTGATGTTAAAGGTACGTCTGTGTGTTATCTGGAGAGATAGTTATACGTGATAGAAGCTTAATAAATGAAAAGATTGTATTGAACTAGTGCAGGATTTCAAATAGGTTCCATTTGGGGTTTTATGGTTCAGCTTTATTAAGTATAATTGATGAATAAAATTGTAAGATATTTAAAGTATACATCATGATGATTCGATATACACAACATTATGAAAGGATTCCTCCCATCTCGTTAACAATCCATCATTATATGTGAGGACATTTCATTTCAACTCTCTTAGCAAACGTCACTTATATAATATCAACTACAGTCAGCAGGCTATGCAGAGATCCTCAGACCTCCCTCATCTTTTACCAATCTCTTCCTATTTCCCCCAACCCCTGGTTCCTGCCAACCACTTTCTGCTATTTCTATGAGTTTGAAATATATACAGACACTTAGGTTGGGTCCACATCTTGGGTACTGTAAATAGCACTGCGATGAACATGGGAGTGCAGATATCTCTGTGAGACAGTGATTTCATTTCCTCTGGATGCATATCTAGAAGTGGGATTGCTGGATCGTGTGGAGGTTCTATTTAAAACATTTTTAAGAACCTCCACATTTTTTTCCGTAGCGGCTGCACCAATTTACAATCCTACTAATAGTACATGAAGGTCCCTTTTTCTCCACATCATCACCAGCACTTGGTTATTTGTGGATTTATGGATGTGCTGTTAAGAGTTAAGTCCTGTGTGAGTCCAGCTTGTCCAAGAAGCAGACGCCAAGATGCGATTAAATATACAAGTTATCAGAGAAATACCTGTGTGAGAGGGAAGGCTTGAAGAGCCATCAGACAATGATGCGACTCACACCCCAAGGGATGGACAGAGAAAAGAAGATTCAGTGGAAGCAAGCGTCCTAGACCATTGTGTTCTCCAAGGAAGGCTTGACAAGGTCTCCAGAGAGTCCTTGAGCCAAAGCTGCTCATCAGAGAAGTCCCACATCTCTCAGGAATAGGTCGGCCTTAGTATCCCTGCCAAGCTCAGCCATTGGCCAGAAGCAGCCCTGAGAACATGACCTCGGTACAGAGGTGGCGACTGATTTCAGATCCCAGCAGCTGGCCCTCTTGTTCAATGACACCTTCCACAACTGGAGGCCTGCAAGGAGCATTCTCATGACTGCCACAAGCCCACCAGAGAAAAGCTGGTTTGAACAGGTGCTATGTTCACCAGGAAGCCACTGACCTTCTGGCACATCAATGTGTTTCCACTGTAAATATAAAGATGGTGAACAAGTGATCGAGCTACTCAGAGACCTGTTCTTGATCCCACTAAAGGAGAGAAAGTGTCAGGGACTGGAAGTGATTTGTCTGTGTTCTGAGATATTGCTTTTACTTCAAATGGCACATCTTTGTGTGTAGTTGATAGACAAAGATCTGCCCAGGGTTGGCTGAGCAGAGTGTTAAAAAGGTATCAGTAAAATTCAGATGGAGCCTCTGACATCTCTGCTAATGGGAACAACTGCTGCTCCACAGAGAGAGCTAAAAAGAGGCTGAATAGGTGTCTGAAACATAAGAACTTTTAGCATCATCCGTATTTCAAAGAAAGCTATTTCCTTATGATACGTACGGGGATTTATATCTCCAGAAGCAATCGAAAAGTTCCTAAGTTCTGCACATGAAATTATATGGTTTTAATACTGACAATGCAAACTCATTTGCAATTTAATTCATCTAGTAACTATACTAGTTCATTTCTCTCTTAATTTTCTTTATATTCCCCCTTTAGCCTAAGCGAAAAGTTTTGTAACAACCAGATAAAAAGTTGTGAAAACACATATGCTCATTTCTAGATTATACTATCCCATTATTTCTATCAAGTTGGATATTTAGTTCCTTTAAGTATTTGTTAAGAACTTACTATGTTTAGGCTCTTCCTCCACGTATAGAGGGAACAGAGCAGATGAAAGAGTCCATCTCCTCAGGAAATTTCCAATAGCAAAGAATCTCCTTGAGGGCAGAGGCGATACCTTTCGTCTCCAGGACTGTCCCATCCTGTTCAAAGGTGCCCAGCTCCAGGAGAGAGCAGAGGTCTGAAATCGCCGTGCTCTGCTCACGTTATACAACCTGACACAGAAATATGTCCTCCAAGAGAAAGGATGCATTTTTCTAATTAGCACAAAGCTTCCATGTGACTAATGGTTCCCTGAAAATAGCTCTGAATCTTAAGCGTGCTCGGTCTGCAGGCCCTAATAGGAACGCGATATTGAACGAGCGAAACAATTGTGCATCGGAAAGTAGGTGTTAGCTGTCCCTAGCTTCTCCCAAAACAATGCACTTTCCTTCACCAACAAGCACTCTTAATGCTATCATTCAAAGGAAGGAGTTCGGGTGCTGGTTTGGAAAGGGCCAGAAAAGAGAAATAGATCATCGCTGGTCCATTTTTCATATTTAACTACGTGTTAAAGTAAGAACGCTGTTCACTGCACATACATCTCACACTTGACGTGGCAGAGGCTGGGAGCAGTAATGAAATCAACCAGATGCACACTGGCGACATTAATGCAGCCATCAGTAATAACCCTCGGCTTGAAAAATGAGAAATCTAGGACAAATGCTAAATGAAACTGGATACCACGATTATAGCCATGAACTAAGGGCTGCCTCAGGCAAAACGTGGCGTACAGTCATTCTAATTATACTGTGAAGTGCTATCCCTACTGTAAGAAAAATAACCTCTCAGTGTATTAGGGCCCCAATGTTTCTCTTATGCCTTAATATTCAGATGGAATGCAGTGTCTCTGCTTATGGAATAAATTTGGCCTCCGGGCATTTTGTTGGCTTACTACGAGTTGTTCTTAATTTGAATTACTTGCAAAAAATTAAACTGGGAGAGTTCATACAGAATTGTGGTTTCTGTTAAGGAGAAAGACAGGAAGGAAGGGAGATCAGACAGCTCTGAGCTTGAATGTCCACATACCCAAAATCCGAAAAAATGTACAGGGCCATGTTTTCTTACAGTCTCAAAGAGCACCACTGGGCTGGGAATGGAATTTTATCTGATATCTATGAACGACACCTTTAGGAAAAATGGTCTTTGGTTTGCCACAATCCTGACCTAACCTAATCGATCCATTTCATTACCTGACATTACAGGAACAGTTAAGTTTGTTACCTCTGGTTTAGACTACCCTCTTCCTGAGAGGTGTTTCTTTCTGAAAGGTTAAGTATTTCTCTCTGAGTTTATAGTTAGCTGCTGGACAACCAAAATAATGAAGAGATGAATTTGCAACCTTCACTGGTGGAAAATACTCAAAGGGACTCGCCTCACACCATCGTTCGTGGTTGTGGGGTTTGAGTAATAGAATCAGCCATGCCCCGTTACTCTACCGCATGATTCGGAAGGAGCAAAGGGACAAGGGTCATGGGCTCTATCCTGCTGGGGACCCCAGGGCCATTATTCCAAAGATCATTTTAAGCCAATAATTTCAACACTGGCCCAGATGCTCCCTGTGGGTAGGGAACAGCATGGGCCCTCTGAGCACAGCAGCTGGTAGAAGAAAGGCAGGGCCCAGAAAGAGATGCGAGAGCAGAGACGTGGAGTTAGGAACGGAGAGAATCCGAGGAAATTCCCCATCAGAACGAACCCTTCCCCAACAGCTGGATTTCCTGGGCGCTCTCCACTGTGGCAATAGCATTTCACATCGACCTCTGTTCCTCTAAGACTGCAATTTCCGTTAGTTAGTCCGCCCTTTCAGTAAAGTTGGTTACACCCATGAAAGCTTGTGTAGTATTTTGAACAAAGGGAAGGGGAAGTAGAGGCTTGTGTGATTTTCTGGTGCCCAGGGGGACGGTCAAGATTACTACCGAAGGGGCTGCGTGTAGGGGATCCAAGGGTGGTTAGCAGGTGACACTGGGAACACATGACATTAAAGAGCAGCAATCTCATGAATAACTTAGGACTAAAAAAAAATGAATTAAATGTAAGAGGAGATGCAGAAATAAAACTGATAGCAGAAATACATATATATATATACACACACACACACATATATATACATATACATATATTCATATACATATGTACATATACATATATAAATGTATATAAATATAGACAGATGGTTTGGGTTGCAACTTCTTTTGGGAAAAAAAAACCTGATTAAAAGGTATGTAATACTTTCAACAATAAAGATAAATTTTTTTTAAAAAAAGTTATTGGAGTCTTTACTCCTTTTCCTTGCAAAGTTCCTGGAGACTAAAAAGTTGTGTGTTGTATTTTCCCAACACATCCATAGCCAATGAGTCACACTACGTGCTCCAGTTCGACACCATAAGCATTCGGCCAGTCATTCCCTTTGCCAGTTTAAAGGTACAGCTTTGTTTAAATGGCTGGAATGCATCTTGGCAGATAAGGTTTATTGAATGAAGTCAATACACCGCTTGTCAAAGCTGACGATGGATGCTTAGAAGGTGTCAAAGGAGCAGAACTCAGCCTTCATCCTGACCCAGGCCCCTTAAGACTGAAGTGTGATAAATGGGACATGTCTGACATGGAGCTGTGGAGCTTAGAAGGTTTAATACTGAATCTTTCCCTGCGGATCTCAAACAGGCCAATAGATCTAGGCAGTCGTACTTCTCTTGGGTTATCAAGTGCTTGAAAAATAATACTTCTTAAGCTACTAAAAATGCCCTCTGAGGTATGGGGGCAAGTGAAATTATTACATGATCAATTATTTCCTTCTACAAATGCCCATGTAATTGTACAGAGGGTTTCTTTCCATGGTTTAATTCCAAGGATGCAAAGAAGTTTCCCTTTGAAAAGTATCTTCCCTTGATTGTGTCAAGAACTATGTTGAGAAGGAGTCAAGGCCATTTCTAGACGAAAAGTAGAGTATTACAATGCAGGCTGGCCAGGGAGGGCTAGGTTGAAAATGTCAACACCGGTGCCAGGTGTTGGTGTCAACTGCACTTCTGCGTTTGGCACAGGACTGTTGCATCTCTGTTTGGGGTCATGTCCACTATAGTTGATAACTTGGTGAGCTGAGCACCATTACACTGGGGGATGCTCCAAATGAGAGCGAGCCGTAGCTAGAACTTCCTTTGCCATAGAGAAAAAAGGATGTGAGGATCGTGTAAATAATTTGCACACAAAAAAACACACTTAAATAGCAGTTCTGAGGCCTATCTGGCAAGATATTTCCATCTAAGAATGGTTTGTAACCAATTTTCCTTACATATTTTATTCTTTCTTTTTTCAACCTGGAAACTGGTTTTGTTCTAGACGGTGCAACCCACTTCTCTCTCACTGTGTACTTAGAAAAACTGCATCGCTTCATTCTGAGCAGGAATTTAGATGTCAGCTCTAGTCTTCATGTGAATGGAAAGATTTTCGGGAGTTTAGTTAGGAAGCACAGTGAGCGGTGAACACTAGCCTCCTGAACACCTAAGCGAGCAGTGAACTACACCTCTCAAAATGATAGATTGAGCCCTGGATCAAAGGAAAGGTGTGTGTTTTCATGTGTGTAATAGAAGGGGCTAGGTAAGGTGAGAAACGAGTCGGGGAAAAACTGAACTTCTTGTAATGGGCTCTGTATGTGTTTCTTGACAGATCCCACCTTGATGGGAGAGGCTGCATTGTTCTGGAAAGCATTCATCTCATTCTGTATTGAGGCATGATCTTTATCTGCAGTCAGTCAGCCTCACACCACACACACACACACACACACCACACAGAAAACACATGTATCCCTACTCTCCCACATAGCCTCGAGGGTGTCTCTGGCTTTCTCTTCACACACTCTCTGGATTAATAGCTGCCCTGCCAGCAGCCAGTAGTTAACTTGTTAAATAATTCAAGCCCAGATTTCTGGAAGTTACAGTTTGCTGGATTAATACCAGTGTGGTAGATTTCCACACCCAAATATCCATGTTCTGATGGTGTTTTAGAACTGCCACCCCACCTCTCTCCCAGGATACTTCCATGGAGCAGCGATGGGACAGTTCTGTGGGATGAAACAAAAGGAGGGACTAAGACAGTTTCACAAATGCCAGGACTTTCCTAGCCTCTATCATGATTGGCACCAAAGGATGCACCATGGGAATAACTGTGTGTGTGTGTGTGTGTGTGTGTGTGTTTATATACAGCATTATTGTTTAAATTGACTCACTGTGTTTACTTGGCCTCATCCTAAGCAGATAACCATGATAACAGATTTAAGGCATAAATAACATTTTTAATGCTCATGCAAATCCATAACTGATGCAATAATATAATAATCCACACACAACCTATAGTCATCATACGCGCCTCCTGAGTCACTTTGGGAAACACATGACTGAAAGGACACCAGCTGAGAGCCGCTAGAATTTTAGCCTGAGCCTGAAATAGCCGAGCGCGAGCCGGATGAAAAGGCAAGAGAGCAGAATCCTCATCGCAGGCTCCCTCTTCTCATTCTCACAGACCGTCATTTCTCCTCCTTCGCCATATCCTTATTACTAGCAAATATTATTCGAGCATTGGCAGCTGTTAGAAGAAGCCCAAAAGGGGAAGAAACAAAGTAAAAAAAGAAAGCACATATCGAATTACTTAAATGGCATCCGCTTGGTTTTCTGCTCTCCCTGCATTTTTGGATTGAAAGTCTAATATCAAAATTTGTCGTTATAAAAATATCGTAATTATAGGATCTTAAATCATGTTTGTCGTCCCTCCAAGTCTTTGCCTTTGTCTTTCTTTTAATCTCCTTAATGCATCATAATTATGTCTTCAGTGCGGGTCAATTATCTCTGAACTAAAAAACAAATTACCATCATTACCTCTGATTATTCTTTCCTTTCCTTTGATCCTATTTGTGTAGCAACCAAAATTTTGTGTGTAGTCAGCCCTTCTCTTCCCCGGCTGCCTTGTTGGCACAGCTGAGACACAGAAAATCACTCCCCTGCCGCTTCCAACAGGATCCTTCCCCTTCATGCCGCTCTTCAAGCCCTTCTGGCTCCTGCCTTTTACCTGTTCATGTTCAGGTGACCGTGTCACCGGCGTCGCTCCAGGCGAACACCGCCTCCTGCTCACAATGCTCCTTTAATCGTCTTTCCCGGTCCTGTGTACATTTACCAAATCCAAGTTAGTACACGGAGGCCCAAAGTGCATCCATATCTCAAAAAGCTACTGCATTCTAGCGTCAATAATCCTGAGATTAATGGGTCCCAAGACTTATGTGACACAGAAAATTAAGGAGGCTGGATGAGAGCCATGATCCATGAATTATGAAGGACCTCTCCGCTGTGGTTACAAAAACCAAGGAAATTAGCATTTCCTGTGGCTGAAAAAGGAAGGAAGCAAGAAAGAGGGGGAGAGAAATCATCCTAAGAAATAGTCCTTGAGAAATACTTGAGAAATAGCAATATACTTGTCTTCTGATTAGGTTTATCTAGACAGGTGTCCAGAAAACTAAGAAGCGAGGTGATATGATTGCTGTCTCTTTGAAGAAATGACATGTAAACAAAGGACAGGGACCCATCGTGATTCATTCTGTTGGGCAGCCTTCCTGGTCATAGGGTATCGGGCATCACGGTTTTTCTCGCCCCATATCAACAAGCCGGTTTCCCACAGATCCCCACAGCAAATTGGAAGGACATTCTTAATGCCAGGGCCTAGGTGCTTGGCATTCAAACTTGTCATGCGGCAAAGTGGAAGCGAAGAAAGAGTTTTACGGCAGTCATTTTCTCTGACCGAGGCTGGCTGGGGCCCCGCGTGTAAGTCGAGATCTTCACTCCTACCACAGCTTACTGCGCCCTCTGCTTTTCATGAGGTGCTTTTCCTATGCGGATTATACCCCTTCGTTTCTCATTGCCCTGGACCAACAGTGAGGGAATGGACAAAAAATATATACAGGGTGTCCCAGAAAATGTATATACATTTTAACAGCTGATAAGCCACTTAATTTTCACTCCTTTTCAGGTTTAACTGACTTGAAATAATGGGGGAAGCCACACTAAGCTTTGAACAAAGAACATTTATCCTAAAGTGACCCCAGACTTTTTTTTATGTGGATAAAATTTACAGCACAAAACCAGCAACAGTCAATGAACTGGGGACACACAGGTACTGAACGAAATGATTCTTGATGTTTGCGATTCCATTGCTTCACATTATCAGCAGGGCCTGGACCAGAGTGGTCATCAGTTTGAAAACAGGCACTGACAAAAAAGTTATTCATTTCTCTAGATTCTTATAAATTTTGAAAATTAACTGTATGTTAATAAACACTGACCTTATAAGCATTCATTTTTTGGGACACCCTGTATATACAGCCTACTACTGCACCTACTCAAATAAGTACAACTAGATGTGTGTGCAGGGAACAGGGCAGACAGAATCTTCTGAGTTTTTGTCCATATAACTTGGGTTTGGAGGAGGGGGTGTGGGAGGACTATGGTGATGAAACAAAGCTGAAATACTTTTACATTTGAGAAGAACAGCACGAGTTTCAAAAGGAATCCTATTTCAATGATAAAGCTATGATGATGGGAATAGCCTATGGCTGGAGATCAAGAAGCGAAAAAGCTACCATTCTCAAATTCCTTGCTCCACATGAGTGACTTCGAGAGCCCACAAATTCTAGGAGTCTGAGGGTCCTGACTCGAGCTGCTTAGGGAGCTCCTGTGAGGCTTCCCTGAAGCAATATATGTGAAAAAGCTCAATGTTAAAAAAAAAAAAAAAAAAAAAATTGTGCAAACATAAGATGCTTGCTGTGGGCTAAATATTTGCATCCCCCTAAAACTCATCTATTGAAACCTTAATCCATAACATGAGGGTATTAGAAGATGAGGCCTTTGGAAGGTAATTAGGTCATGAGGGTGTAGCCCTCATGATGGGATTAGCACTCTTTTATTTAATTTTTTCCATCATCATTTATCCACTCTATGCCATCTTCCACCTCCACTGCCTGCCATCCCATACTGTAGTCCATGTCCATGGATTCCCTCTCTTTTTTTTATTTTTTGCTCAATCCCTCCACTACCACCCCCAACACCCTCCTATTACCTAGAGAGCTATCTGCCTGCTCTCTCTGAGTCTGTCTCTATTTTGCTTGGTAGTTCAGTTTGTTCACTAACTCCACATATGAGTGAAATCATGTGGTTCTTGTCTTTCCCTGACTGGCTTATTTCACTTAGCACAATGCTCTCCAGGTCCCTCCATGCTGTCGCAAAGAGATGGGGCCTTTTCTTCCTTTTTACTGCAGAATGGTATTCCATTGTGTAAATGTACCACAGCTTATCGAGGGGAACCCTATGTAAACTATAGGATTGCCTAACCACTAAGCTGTACTGAAACCAATATAAAATACAATTGAGAATAAAACTTTGTGAGAAAAAAAAAAAAAAGAGAAAGGAACAAGGTAGCATGGATTCTACTAAGCAAGATGAGATTCTTGGGAGTAGAAGAGAAGGGACATTATTTGCTTTCTTTTGGTGATGAGATCAAGGTTAGTGAAGGACTGCGGGAACTATGAATGCCACTGTTCAACTGTCCCTGGCTCCTGCCTTCTGAAACACTGCAAACATTTATAAGTTGGGGTTAAGGGTCCAACCAATAGTTTGGAACAGCAACTTTCTCTACTCTACAGAGACTAAGTGACTTTGTTAGCAGCATTTTCTAACCCGTGAAACCAGCTAGCTGAGAGGAAATTTCAACACTAGGCCACTTAGTACTGACTCCACATAGATATTCTGCCAAATCAAAAACTTCAAAGCTCAATATATTAATGAGTTCCCAGAGTCTCTAGAGACCGCTTGCTGGTCAGAGAAAAGATCTATCAAAGTTCCTTCTCTCTAATTTAAAGTGAAAATTGATGCTATCTGGCTCTCAAGTGTAATCATGTTAATTGACTAGGAATTATATAAGGCACTGCCAAAAGTAGGAATAATCCAATTGTAGGTTTAAATGAGTTTGGGTTTCCTTGTTTTTGTCAGTCTGATTCATGAAGTACTTTCATTTCCACACAATCAAAAGTTATTTATATAGGTTTCGGCGCTGTGAATGTAGGTAAAAAGGCCCAGAGGTAGAATTATAGTCCTTTTTTGAAAAACGGTAAAGTTGATATACTAAAAATCTAATTGAAACATTAGCATTTGAGTCAAGGCCACTTTCAATAAATGAGTGAATCTCTTGGAATAGGACAACTCCGGAGAATGCTACTCGAATGTGGCCACTTCCTCAAAAGGCTTCTGGCTCTATTATTTATAAAAATTAAAAATCTGCTAGGATAGAAAACATCCTTATTTCATGGTTTGTTCGATGACATAAATGAGTTAGTAGCTTCTCTAAGCTCCTATCATGTAGGGAACATTAAGGTCATTTGGGAGCCTGGTTTATTGTCTCAACCTGGGCACCAAAGGTGCATTGAAACTGCTCTGCTGCTACTTCTTCCAGGACATGAATCTAGTTAGGAGAGGACTCAAAAGGGTTGGGCCCTTTCTCTTCCAGAAAAAGGAAAAGTTGCACATCATGGCTCCTAGTTACTACTCCTTCTATGGGAGGCAGCACTGCAGAGTTTTTTTAATAGTCTTTGGCATTAGGAGAACATTCATGAATATCTGTTCTGCAATTTGCCTCTTCTGTGACTTCAAGCAAGTCACTTAACCTTTCTAAACCTCATATCTTCATAGATAAAGGAGAGATGAAAACAGACCATATATCACAAGGCTATTATGATGGTTCAATGTAAAGAATCCAACGCATTGCCTAGCACAAAGTAATATTGTTGCTGTTGATATTATTATTATTAATTTCCTGAATACTAAAAGCAGGCCTGTAGTTAAGTGCTAATAATAATTCCACACCTTTCTGTGTGAGCCAAATATCCTTTGATTAAATCTCAGACCCAATCACCCCAAACAAAAGACTTTGATGAAAGGCCAAGGCTGCAGAAAGTGTGATGAGAAGTTTGTTCCCCTATTAGTAAAGGTGGAAAAATTGTTTTTATTCATTTTTGTGATTTGGCTGAGGATACAAAGGCCCCAGGGCACCTGGCACAAAGAACTAAAAGTTATTATTGAACGCTGAAAACATTTTGATGGAACCTAACAGCCCAAGGCAGATCAAGTCCACAAAGCATGAAGCCAAAAATAGGGCAATGGGGAAAGCAGGGCTGAGATAATATTCAAGCCTCAGTCCTGTGGCAATAAATAAAGGAGGGGGTCAGAGCGAGTGAGAAACAAACCAAGCCAGCAGAAATGCTGATTTGGGTTGCGGGGGGGGGGGGGGGGGGGGAGAGTCCGTCAGTGGCCATTGATTTTGGAGTCATTCTTGTCGTTGGGAAGTCAGAAGCCAATCATACCTAACTTGAGTTCCCTCCTAGATGGGCAGCTTGGCCAGATTTTATTCATTGCTCGTCCCTTATTCCATCACCTTTATTATAAAAATAATCTTAGTCTTCAAAAAAATGTGCCCACTTCTACCCCCAGGCTAAGTCTTAAGCAGCTTAGCCCCATATCTGGTATAAGGTGAAGCTTTCTCTAGCTGAAGGGCATTCACTACCTCATTGGAGTAACCTTACCAGAATTTAAAAGGTAGTTTTTAAAGTCTATTAAGAGAGCAGAGAAGTGAGATGTGAGTGTGGTGTGAGTGTGGTGTGAGTGTGCGTGAGTGTGTGTGTGTGTGTGTGTGTGTTGATGGGTGAGGGAGACTCAAATCTATCTCATATCCTAAGGGTGAAGCTGGGTGAGATGACCTCCAAAACAGCCACCTGGTAGAAATAAGCAACCGTTCATTTGGAAGGGTGGTACCTCCCCTCTATCTCGCTAAGAGAAAGAGAGCGTAAAGATTGGGATGATTCCAGAAAAGAAGTGAGGTTAATACTGGTTTTAGCGCTCTTTGAGCAAGAAAAATTCAAGGCCCCATGCTTTTATGGGGCCAGAGTAAAGCTAAGGAGAGAGATTTGAAGAGTCTGCTGTGTTTCTCCAGGAGTTTGAGGACACAAATGAACAGGTATGAAAGGTCCTGGCCAGGTAGCTCAGTTGGTTAGAGCATCGTCCCAATATGCCAAGGTTGCAGGTTCAATCCCTGGGTCAGCGCACTTTTTCCCTTTACAGCCTTGGCCTAAAATACTTAATCCTCATAAGAGTAAGTACTGCATGTCATGAGAGATGCAGGTACAATGCTCTGAGCAAGCAGAAGGTAGATTACAAGTTGTTTGTCCTTTACTGGAGACCTCATCTGTGTTTTAGTAGAAGTACTGAAAAACAAATGGTGATGGAAACACAACACTGCGCTCATCATCGCTTTCCATTAAATTAAATGTAATCTAATTGGAAACACAGGTTTTCCACAGTGGAGCAGTGGAGGAAGGCTCAGGCAATCTAAGCAGATCCTTAGATATTGATTTTAGATTACAAAATCATTGATCAGTTGCCCCACACATCTAAGCTTTATTGAGTGTTTCCAAAGGGTCTGGAGAAATGGGAAGTCAGTGACAACCATTATACAATATTTCGAAGGGGCCAACCACATTGTCATTAACTGCTGTGGCAACATCTATTACTCTACAAATCCATCCACACCAGATGGCTTCTTTTTTTCTTCAGATGGTTGATATTCAGTGAAGCTAAACAAGAAGACGAGGTCATTTCCTGGAAACTTTCAACTTCCAACTGAAGGTTACCGGTTGGTAATTTTCAGTTAATACTAATGCTGATTAGGATTGCATATCCAATATAGACCAGATATCCATTTATTCCTTAACTGCATGCCATCCACAAATGTCCACCCAAGCATTTGTTGAGAATTTACATTGTTTTTTACTTCTGCCAACAACTGGGAACTCTGTGCAGGACACTGTCCCTCTGTGACGTCAAAGGACTCCCAGCCTAACTAGAGAGTCTAACAAGTACATCGGAAGTATGATACATTGTGTTGAGTGGTATATAAAGATATATAAACAATTCCCAACATTTTCTGAATACTTCCTATGAATCTGTTAGGTAGCGACATCCAATTATCTATGAAAGAGACATACTCCTCATCTCTATGCTAGAGTAATTGCTGGGAAGAAGCTGCCCTTGCAGGTACTGCATCTCCCAGCCCATAAGTAGGACCATGTGATCTAGTCCATGGGATGTGAGCAGAAGTGACATACGCCACTTCCAGGCCTGGGCTATAAAGTCCTTTCTGATATTCTCCATTATCCCTTCCCCTTCTCTCCCAAGCATATATCTCACAACTGCCACTTGAGATGATAGGTAGATGATAGATAGATAGATGATAGATAGATAGATAGATAGATAGATAGATAGATAGATAGATAGATAGATAGATAGATAGATGATAGATAGATAGATAGATAGATAGATAGATAGATAGATAGATAGATAGATGATAGATAGATAGATGATAGATAGATAGATAGATAGATAGATAGATAGATAGATAGATGATAGATAGATAGACAGACAGATGATAGATAGATAGATAGATAGATAGATAGATAGATAGATAGATAGATAGATAAGTCACCAAGAAGAAACTAAAAGTTACATGTAGATGATGGCAGAGCCTCCATCAGCATCAGCCTGGGGTCATGAATTACTGTGTGGAGCAGAGCCCACCCTCTTTCTTTTGGAGTGAAAAATAAGCTTCTCTGTTATAAAACAATTGAGATTTGGGGGGTTTTCAGTTAAAGCAGCTCCTGCCACCATTATTAATACATCCAAAGCACTAGTTATAAATGCCCAATGTGATTAATCTTTAAATCAACCACAACAACCTTATGAAATAGATACTGTAATTATCCATATTTTACCAATGAGGAAACTGATGCCCAGAGCGGAGATGCCATTTGCTCAAGGTCACAGAGCTACCGAGTAGGGAAGGCACCTTATTACTGAGTAATGATAAAGAATAGTGTCATTATGGGTCCTGACCTTGACGAGGTTTCAACCTCAAGAGACAGATGATATAAATGTGCAAATTATTAAATATAAAAATTAAAACCCTGAACAAGAAACAAATTCTCACATACATATTTCTAAAATGGATCTCCCCAAGTAATTAGAAAATGCAATGATAATTCAATGATCAAAAAGTTAAAATAATTTTATAATATCATGGCTTGAAAAAAATTAATTCAGAAGCAATTAAATGGTAGAAAAACATATATGTTTGAATTAACAGAATATAAACAATATAATTTTAATGCTTTCTAGGAGTTTAAAAAAAACAGCAAAACTGTTTTTATAATCTGTTTTAAATTCAATTTTATTCTAATAAAAGTATCTTAAACTAATTAAACCAGCTATTGAATATTAAAATTTTTTGTTTAGTTATATATTCATTTGCTTATAGATGCTTATCTGCTTCATTTTTAACAGGGGGAGAAATCTGAGGCAGCTTACAAAAAAGTAAACAATTGAATAATATTAAAACCTTAAAATGCAAGATCATGGGTATAAAAGGGCAATGAGGCAAAAAAATAAGTCAAAGATATGAGTGATACAAAATTTATATTATAACATCTAATGCATTTTCACAAGTGGAGGTACACATTTACACCTGATTTCCCTAAGCAGAAAAAAATAAAATATTATGATTAATCAATAAACTTACAATATTACTGAGGGGACGTCCAGCCTTGCTGGGCTTGGGACAGGCCGCCCACTCTTTAACTAGAATCCACTGTTTTTAGTATGTAAGGAGACCAAGGTATTGCCTCTGGATGGAGTAGCTGGGCGTGACTCCAAGTTACCATCCCATGGAGAAAGGGACGAGCATGTCATCACTGTACACAAGAAAGGCGTACAGTGTTAGGAAAGAGCATCCTTGGAGAGGTGCAGTGAAGGGAGCTGTGTGACCTAGAAGGTAGGAGGTGGAATGTGCACTGGACAGGAAGTCATGCGTACAAAGGGATACGTACAGGATACTTACCACCGTGGAAAATAGAGAGAGATGTGGAAAACAGAGTCCTGAGAAGTGGAGATGCTGAGAGAGTGATGGGACTTTAAACAATATTTTCATTTTTCCAAAAAAAAAATTGTAATATTGTTTCATATTTTTGTACCAAAAAATTACATTGAATCCTCATGCTTTTCCAGTGTTTGTCTTCAGGAAACCCTGATATCCTTGGCCAATCAGAACCAAGAGCATTGTACAAGCAACATATGTTTCTGTTTTCCTGCATCATTTCCAAAATAGAGTAATAATGGGAGAAAATAGAAACACACATTGCTTGTACACTCGTACAATTTAATTTTGCTCCATCCAATAAAGATGAAAATTAGCATAACCTCAACCCAGCAATTCCACTAATTTACATGTTCAAGGAGATATGTAAATGCATATTCATTGTAAAACTAGTGGTATTAGTGAAAAGGTAGAACAATCTATTCCTTAAAAGGAATCTTTTAAAAATATGTTCTATTCCTTAAGTGGATCTAGCCATGCCTATGCCATTACAATGAATGTCACCACTCAAATGTCATGTGGAGAAGTGCACACACATGCGCGCACGTGTCCCCACACTCACAGAACCTGGCTTCCTATCACTGAAGACAAAGCAATGGACTAATGCGGACGGATCTGTTACTGTGGCAACGGCAGCCCCACGTGTTTTGCTGGAACTCAACAAACAATAGAAACTCTTTGAAATCCCCTCCTCATCATCTTCATTGAAAGCCTTTCCCGAGCTCTGATGAATCACAAGTAGCACTGTGTGATTGCTATAGGGTCACAGAGCATGGAGAAAGCAATTTGCTTTTGTCTTCCCAAGGTTATGATTTAAATAGGAATGTCAAGACCCGCTGAGGGATAGTGATGGGCCTGATTTAGGCCAATAAATCAATTCAATGAACCAATTCCCAAGAAGGAAATAAAGGTATATAAACTAAGATATTACAGACATGGATTTAGAGAGATTTGTAGATATATACACAAATGTAAATACGTGTGTGTGTGTGTGTGTGTGAATAGGTATCCGTTGTTTACAGAAGACAGTATTTGGAACAATTGATCTTCACGTTCTCTGCAAACAAACAAACAAACAAACAACAAACAGTGTATGACCATAGTATGCCCACAGTCCAGAATGAGAGAGAAAGAAGAGACTTGCCTCTGAGATATTCTGGTCTAGTCTTTCAGAAAGCATAACACATGCAATATGTTACAAGATATGATTTCAGTTGACGTATGAACACTTCATTTTAATAATTAAATACTTATTTTTATCAGTTCATTCTATTCATGACAAATGTATATTATTATGTCCTATTCTATAAAGTTAATTTTTAAACAAGCTCAATAGGTTGATCTATACTACCTGCGTGATTTTTCTGTAAATCTAAAACGGTCCTGAAAATAAAGACTACTAATTAAAAACGGTGTGCTTGAAAGAAAAATATTAATGAAATAAAATTAGAGGTAACCCACAGTATGACAAACATAAGGCAACACACAAGGCACTCCGGGTTGAAAAGCCACGACAGGTTCTGTAGTTGGGAGCTTCGTCTGCCTATCACGGTGCCTTCATTTGTCACTGTGGTCAGCATCTGTGACTTTGCCTTTTAAGGGAAACCTATATACTAGTCCCCACTGCTGCACTGCGGACAGCATTATCCGCTATATTTCTCCCAGAAACCTCGCAACTCAGCTTACACATCAGGGCCAAGTCAGGAGACGAACCACACCAGCAATTTAACAGGGGAAATTTCACAGAAAGAATTACGGTGGGGTCCCGAGTGGGTGAGGACTGAAGGAGCTAAGGAGGGTTTCTAAGGCGTGGTGGAACTGAAGCAGCCATCGCAGCAAGCGCTGAGATCTGGGCTCGGAGGGGAGGAAGGGGTGGCTGCTAAAGGGACACGAAGCCCCTTCGTGGAGAAGGAGCTTGCCCAGGGGCGGCCACTGTAGCCGGACCACAGGGGTGGCCTGCGGCTGGCTGGAGGGGAAGCCTGCGGAGGGAGGAAGGCCGCAGCTAAACCGTGAAGGCCGCGGGAGAGCAAATCCCCTGCCACCACTTCTGCTGCTACTACACACACACACACACACACACACACACACACACACACACACACACACACACACACACACACACACACACACACCAGCCCACTTGATTGTCAAAGACTAAAGCTGTGCCACCTGGAAAGAAGAAATAAATGGGCCAGTTCTATTATCATGAAGCGCAGTGAAGGGGGTCAGTTTCAGCCTAATACATTAAGGACTGGTACGGCCAATTTCAAGGTGTGATTCATGAAGACACAGTCTCCTCCCCCAAAAACATGAGAATATACTATAAGAAAATTCATTGTGTACGATGAAAATAGAGTCTAAGGCTTTTTTTTTTAGTCTGAATGGGTTCTTTTAAATGAGAAAAATGTGAGCATTTGTATGTAAAATCTACTATTTAAAATATTTGCTCCTTGTCAAAGTTTTCTTAGGGAATGCAGGAAAGCTAGAAGCATTTGTAAAAATGATTTAATTCCATAAAACTTAGAAACACTTTCACGGCAAAAGATACTCTATAGAGGATCAAAACATAAAAGGTAGATTTGGAAAAATGCAAACTATTTGCAATTCTTATAAAAGACAAAGAATAATTATCATTAATTTACAAAGTGCTCCTTAAAACTGATTAGAAAATATAAATGAACCAGTAAAAATGGGCAGAGCTTTTTAAGAGGCAATCGCAGAAAATGAAATGCAAAAGGCTAATAAATACATGAAAATATACTCAAACAGAATAGTTGATAAAATACAAAATAAATATAAATTGTTTTAAAGGTAATATTTTTTTCCTCCAACTTAAAATATTTAACATCTCATATTGCCAGGAGGAAAATAAGCCTATTCATACATTTTGAAAGGTGTAACTTTCAACAGTTTTTGAATAGCCTTCTGGCAGTATGGATTAAAATATATAATGCAGATATCCTTTGACCAAGTAATCCTACCACTGAGGATTTATTTTTTAAATAAAAATAAAAGATAGATATAAACATATGAACATTTATGAAAGCATTATTTTATTAGCAGGAAAACGGAATATTCGTAACATCCTTCACTATGAGAATGGTTGACTAAATTATGGTACATTCTCAACATGGATTATAACACACTCATTTTTAAAATTAGGTTATATTTTTGTGTTGACTTGAAAGTCTATACATAAGATGGAGTGAAGAAATTTTTCAAATATCACATATTGTGATCCTGTTTCTAAAATAAAAATATAGGGTGTTCCAAACAAATGTATACACACTTTAACAGCTCATAGCTGTAGATTCTATCACATTTTGAAAATAAAATATATTTTAATAAACACTGTCTTTATGGTGTGCATACATTTTGGGGACACCCCGTATATATATATATATAATTGGTATAATCTGGCATAAGCAAATAAAAATATATAGAATGCTAAGCATTACATTTTTAACAGTGAATGCATTAAAGAGGGTAAAATTGGACATTGAGAGAAAACACTATTATTTTTATTTAAACAGATGATATATGCCCAGCCGGGCGTGGCTCAGCGGTTGAGCGTCGACCTAGGATCCAGGCGATCAGGGTTCGATTCCTGGTCAGGGCACATGCCCGGGTTGCGGGCTCGATCAATGACTCTCTCATCATTGATGTTTCTGTTTCTCTCTCTCCCTTTCCTTTCCTCTCCTCTCTCTGAAATCAATAAAGGTATATTTAATAAACAGATGATATTTAGAGATACATGCTTGGTTTGATGCTGGCCTATGAACCTCTAATTCCCTTTTTCCTTATGGCTAAGGAAAAGTGAGCCAATTCAATCTAAAAAATAATCATTTAAAAATTAGGCTTGCCTGGCCAGCATGGCTCAGTGGTTGAGCATCAACATATGAACCAGGAGATCGTGGTTTGACTTCCAGTCAGGGCACATGCCCGGGTTTTGGGCACGATCCCCAGCAGGAGACGTGCAGGAGGCAGCCAGTCAATGACTCTCTCATCATTGATGTTTCTATCTCTCTCTCCCTCCCCCTTCCTCTCTCTGAAATCAATAATTTTTTTTTAATTAGGCTTGATGATGCACAAGGCTGCTCCCTTTCCAGTATTACATAAGGCGTGTGGGAGGTGTGCCATCCGATGGAAGGAGGGCGTGTGGCTGCCTTAGGGAGGAAGAAACGTGGGCTCTGTAAGGGTTTAAAGGATGGATCCAGAGGAGCCAAGCTGAAGGACAGTTTTCTAAGCAGAAGTGGAGTAGGCAGCGAGTTCTATTTTCATGTGCTTCCTTCACAAGAAATAGTATCATCAAGAAAGAAACAAATGCAAACCACCTTCGCCCTTCCCGAGTGCAGCAGAAGGATCAGGGGATGCCATCTGCCTCGGGCACCATCACAGGAAATTCATTTTCTAAGGTGCTAGCAAGTTCAGACTTCTCCTTCAAACCAGCCACTTGAAAGTTGGAGGAAACTCTATAAATAACTGGTCAAGGTAACAATACCAAGTACAAGTAAAGCCCAACTAAGTTAGAAACGGCAAAGAGAAGAGGGCCCTTCTGGGCATCGGATAGGCCATGAAAGGTGATGGAAAGGGGAAGGGATTAGCCCCAGAACATACGCGCATAACCCCCAGGCGCCAGCAGTGTGGTGCTGGCCGGAGGGACAGGGCTGGGGCAGGGGCTGCGTGGAGGTGGGCAAATTGGGGGAGGGGTGGGACATCTGTAACAGTGCAAACAATAAAAATGAATGAGTGACTGGCTGCAGTGATGTCGAAGGTGGGAGCGTGCCTTTGGAAATAGAAAAATGGAGAGAGGGGTGCATGCAGGATACATGCTGATCAGGTACTTTGTGGAGCCAAATAATTGAAATAAACTAAGTCTCATCGAATACTCACATAAGTAACTTCTGCTTGGGTGCCTAGCTGCCCTCCTTTCCACCCCTCTCCTAAAAGGACTATCAAAGGACAGTCCCATCTCGCTCACAGATCTGGTGTCCATATCCAAGCCCACCCCCCGGCCTTCATCCTTGCCCTACCCATCTTTTGCCTCACTCTTCCCAGGTCTTTGCATCCGGATCCCACCCGCTGTACCAAGGTGTTCCAGCGTTGCAATTATGATTCGTGACCTTTCGTTTCTGATTTGTGTCTCCTAGACTCCATTGCCTTCGAGAGGCATTTTACATTGAAATATAAATCTAGTTTCTGGCAACAGGCATTCCACATTTAAGCTAGGCTCACAGAAGATCTAGCTTTCTGTGTTGAATTCTTGCAATGGACGGAACGCCAAGACCAAGCTCCATGAGGAACAACCCGGCGTATTGAGCTTTCAGATTTCTCCTGGCATGCTGGAACTGTGAAGGTCCCCACGTGATTTCTTAAAGGAAGTATTGCTGAAAGTCTATAAAGTCCCTGGAACTTGAGGTAAGACTTACACCCCCATGTCCTTGCTGAAGAAGAAATACCGTGAACTGCACTCTCAGTCAGGAAGCTCCACTGTTCTCAAGGGTGTGTCTTAAGCAAGCTGATTGCCAAGGAGAAAACATGCTGAGCCAGGGCATAAGGCAAAGGGCCAGTTCAGTTCCGAAGACTGTAAGAATAATAACTTGGATCTGGTTCAAGGTAGCTACCACTTCGGCTTGCCACCAAATTAGCAAACAATCAGTGCAAAAGTATACGCGAAATTAAAATGCAAGGAGGTGGGGACAGCTTAACAATGCTTTCTTTTTCCTCAGGGAGACCCCAAAGCTCTGTGATCTAGGAACACATAAAGCTTAAAGACCCCAGAGCCACGAGTTCAGGGTCTACTATCATTTTTAAAAAGTCCTTGCTATGCCACAATAACTTATTTCCCTGTTCCGTTCATCTCCGGTTCATAATTTCGGTGTCACCATTAGGAAAATGCCTTCAGGCATCTCAAACGTATTCATAGACTGCAGATAGTTTCTTCGATTACAAGCAACAGAAATGAATGCTGACAAACTTAAAGAGGACATTATTACTGAAAGAGATCTCAGGTAGCCGAAATAATCAATAAAGAACTGGGCTCTGAGAATGTCCCCATGTTGTCATAGCACCACCAGCCTCCTATGTCCTAGTCAACATCAGAACATACGCCCACTCCTTGGATGGGGAAACACCTCCACATTGATTTTCAGTGCTACCCGAATGACACACAACCAGAGAAGTTGTTATTCAAAACTTAACTAAATGCCACTACAAAAAAAAACTCCACCACGGGGCTGCGGGCTGGATAATGGATGCTGAATTGCTAAATGAGCACCAAATACCTACTACCTAGCCCAATATATTTATTTAACTTTCTCCCTCATTGTTTCTCTGCTCCCATGCCCCTGTGGTGCTCGCTCGGCCCACCAGGAGGTGCCTCCCTGCCTCCAAAGCCAACCCATGGCGCGCTTGCAGCTGAGTAGCCAACCCAGGAGACCTGCTAATGGAGCTGCGTTACTTGCTTTGCCCTGACGGGCCATGACCCTGAAGGACACCCACTGGGTTACTGCTGTCCCTGGTAATCAATTCGGTGCTCGTCGATTTTTACAAATGTTGTAGCTGAAGAGTTTGAAGAGTCATTCTTCTCAGAAGGCTTGTCTGCCTCACTAGAGAGCCCTCCAGGAAAGAAAAGGTCTTTGACCTCAACTACAAATACCTCCCACTAGCTACACCAGCTTCTCCCTAGGCTGTCTCTTGAAATTCAAGACAGCATTTTAAATCTGTCTGGAGAGCAGATGGGATGAAAAAAGAGACAGAGGAAGGGCAAGGACAAGGAGGGAGGGTACACCCGCGGCTCACCCACCTGGGGCACCGTTATTTCACCTGCGCGGAGACAACCACCACAAAACAAAAACATCAGCAACAACACAGTACGCCACGCGACCAACGTGACTGATGCCTTTGAATGAAATTAATGAACTAACTCGTGTTCTATGGACCAGGCTGGAGGTCTTTACTGGAATATGATAGGAAGATTATGGCATTTGGATAAAATCAGACTGAGATATACATCCCTGCTCCTCTACTAACTAGACAAAGGAGCACAACCCTTCCGAACCTTATCTGATATCTATCAGATGATTTCCTTTTGTCCCAATTCAATGAGGGGATATATGTAAAGTGACTTGTGCGTAACAGGTGCTCAGTAATGATCATTCTTGCCCTGGCCAGTTTGGCTCAGTGGTTAGAGCATTGGCCTGCAAACTGAAGGGTGCCGGGTTTGATTCCAGCCAAGGGCACATATCTCAGTTGCAGGTTCAATCCCCAGCCCTGGTCAGGGCGAATGCAGAAGGCAATCAATTGATGTGTCTTTCGCACATCGATGTTTCTCTCTCTCTCCCTTCCACTCTCTCTGAAAAGCAAAGGAAAAAATATCCTTGGGTGGGGATTAAAAGTTATATATATAATGATCATTTTCTTTTCTACAGCTGGTGTTATTAAAGGGATAGCATCTGGAGAACATATAAAAGTCTACTCTTCTACATTTCTTCACTCATAAAGTGAGTATTTATTGCAAGTCTACACTATGCCAGATATTGTTCTAGAGACTGGGCATGTAATGACAAGCAAGGCAAATACAGTCCTTTCCCTCATGAAGCTTACACACTGGGGGAGATGCTGACAAATAAGTAAACAAAAAAATACAAAATATGATCAGAGAAAAAATAGTGGTGAGTGTTCTGAAGAACATAATATAGGGTGGTGATTGGCTATTGTCATAGAACAGTTAAAGATGGCTTCTCTGAAGAGGTAGCATTTAAACAACAATATGAATGATTTTTTCAAACGCTGGCCTTGGACAGATACAGAGAAAGACCATCGAGGTGTCAGCGCCAAGGTAGAAGTGAGTCTAATATTTCTGAAGCGCGAGAAGGTCGGCATGAGTGAAACTTAGAGAGAGTGGGATGGGATGTTGGGAGAGAAAATCAGAAGGCTCACATCACCAGGACTTTGTAGGCTTTTGTGTGGAATTTAGATTTCATTCCTGTATGATGAAAAACCATGGGAGAGTCTTAAGAAAGTTCCTGATATGATTTGATTTCTGATTTAAAAGAATCACTCTGACTGCTACATGGGGAATAAACTCCTGAAGGCAATTATCAACCCCCATGCTATACACATTTCCATTCTCATCACAGCCTTCTGGCTACAGTCCAGGCCATCGCGAATTTCTTCAAATGTACAGTAAACATAAATTTTTGAGCGTCGTCTGACCAGTCTCAAGCACTGTGAAACGATTTCCCTTGGTTGCTCTGTACACTGTGTTTCTAACAATTAAATACCTTTTCAAGTGTTCCAGGAGCGCTTGGAGAGGATATGAATCCTCTAACTGTTGAGGTATAATTCCTTTTCTCAGCGTGGCCCCATACTCACCTCCAAGTCAGCTTTCCTTCTCTAACCCATGCTGCTCCCTCCCAACTCTGCACAAATTCAGTTCAAAGTACTATCTATCTTTCCTGTCTTTATCTTTTCTTCCCCCACACATAAGAAGTTCCTCATGGGCAGTGAATATTTCTTTTTAAACCCTTATGGCAATTGCACAAAATAGACAGCATGGTGGAAGCTCAAATAAATGTATGAGAAGTGACTCTAAGACCTTGTGCATAAGCTACAGACGCTAATACTGACATTGTGCTACATCCTCACCGGGCTGCGACAGCATGTGGGATAGAGACAATAGGATTTTAGAATCAAATGGAGGCAGGTTCAACTCTCAGACTACTGCTCAATAGCTATACAGTCTTGTCTTCATTCATAAAATGAACCTTCGAGGATCACTGAGGATTAAATAAAATTATGTCTGTGGAAGTGCCTAGCACTGGGCTGGTGCACAGGAGAGGCTGTGGATGTGTCCATGATTCTCCAAGGAGAAAGATTTCTTGGCAAATAACCTCTCATCACCACAGGTTTCTGAAGAACAGTAACCTCGTCGAAATCACTTTATGCAAATGCACGCTCAATTTCAGTCCCAGACCTTATAATAGTGTTTCCTGAAACACGAAGCAAGGAAAAATGAGAGGGCTTGTTAAAATATATGGACGGGGTGATTCTGATACAAACAAAAATTTGAGAACCGTGGATATGAAATGAGCTTATACTAAGCCAATTTCACTACAGTCAAGATTTTGGTGCTTTAACTGCGCAAAACCACTTCTTGCAGAATTCTATCTTAAAAGTGATTATTTCTTTCAGGGTGTGCTGCATATCACAAAACATGCTTTATTTATCCTGCATGTTTTATAAATTTATGTTATCAAACGATCAAACCATATTGGGGGGAAATAAATAGCAAAAAGGTTGGAAGTATTCGACATGTGCATCCATCAGGGAAAAACAATTTCTTGGTACAATCATATGATAAAATGTAATTCAGCCCTGACTGGTGTGGCTAAGTAGTTAGAGCATCGGCCAGTGCACCGAAGGGTTGTGGGTTTGATTCCTGGTCAGGGCACATGCCTAGGAATGTGGGCTCTATCCCCAGTAGGGGGCGTGCAGGAGTCAGCCCACTGATGTTTCTCATTCTATCTCCTTCCTTCATCTCTCTCTAAAAATCAATAAAAAAAACTTTTTAAAAAAATAATTACACACAAGCAGTACCACCTGAACTTCACAATTACCCTGTCTTATCACCTCCAGGATACAACAATCCTTATTATTGATGTGTAACACTTCATACACCAGGGGATAGCAAATTGTGAGAGATCAAGCAATGAGCCCTTATGATCCGGCATCTATTGCCCTGAATTGTTTTAGTTAATTCTCACTGCAATACTGCAAATTGGTAATACGAGGTACATGTTTCCACACCCATGTTACAGGTAAAGAAATGGATATCCATGAGATGAAAACCCATCATCAAAATGGGGTGGCTGTAAAATCTAGGGTCTCTGAGTCTCTACCTGCACCGCACAGATAATAACTTCTCTCCTTTCTCCTGCTAACGGGAAAAGTGTACAGGGTTCAGTAAGAGCAAAATAAATTATGCTGAAAGCAAGAGCGCAGTTATTTGTGTGTTAAGTGGGAGTGAAGTTACCAAAAGGTGGGAAGCCGATTGCCTTTGGCGGATAGTGTCATTTCTATTGTTATTAATTACCATACACATTCAACACGTCTGAAGCAACTACAGCATTGGCCTGAATCTAAACAGAGGGTGTTGCCTTGATTGATGTTGACTTGTAGCCTGAAATCTCCCAGCCCTAGAGCTCACCCCCAGCCAGGCCTCAGGCAAGAGCTCACTGGGGTTCCAAACAGCTCCCGCCAGGCACCTGCCATCTCAGCTCAGCTCCTGGAACCAGCCACATCGAGTGAGAGGCAGAGATGTGATGTGCGCTCCAGTCTTTCAACACTCGAATGCCCATAGTCTTCCCTGCATACCAACTGATTTTTCCTCCTTAGACATTGACAAACACAAAAGAATCTTAACGTTTGCCTGTAGTGAGAAACTTTAGGAAATAATCTTCGGGGATTAATTATAAACCTGCTCCCTTTTATCTCCTTCTGACTTCTCTATGGGATGCTTAGAATTTATGGAACTTCTGCAATGTTGGTGAGGAAAGAAACGGCCCCCCTCGGTGTTCCCAATCTCTGCATTTGCCCATGCATGACGGTCTCACTTCACAGGAGGCAACCACCCTTTGGTTTGAACTTAACTGGTGCTCATTTCCTGCTAAAATCGTAGAGAAATAAAGGTAGAGGGGAAACTGTGACACGGGAGCTGGAGGTAGTCAGCTGTGAAGGTTGCATTCCCATTAGCCCGCTGAGACTTTTTGATGGAGAAGTAGGCATTAAGTGAAATTGCAGTCCTTAAATGAGTCCAGTCAGGCTGCCTAAGTTTGGGGTTCCTAATCCTACAAGGAAGCTTTGCCACTAAGTTTGTCAATTAATTCCTCAGGCCCAAAGGGGATTTGAGAAAAGATTAAGCCATATGCTACAGATTTGTTTACACTTAACTCAGCAATATGTTGTTTAGAGAGTAAGACTTGGTGAGGGGGGAAAAGGCAGAAAGAAAGCTTAAAGTGCCCTTTTTAATACCATTAAGGATTTAGTTGCTTTGTAATAGTAGAGATTATTTTCCTGAGCGTAATTCAAGTCTAATCTTCCTTAACACCTTCAGCGTCAGGTGAAGTCAGAAGCAGCTGGCGTGCAGCGCGGCCCAGGCTTAGGAGGCCCCGACTCTCGGCAGGGCAGGCTTCCGAAGGGAAGGCCCAGATAACCCGCCTGCCTTGGAAGGAGAATGTGCGGGCCAAGAGCTCAAGGGCAGGCTGAAGGGAAGACCCAGATGCCACATTTGCTGCCCATTTTCTCCAGTGTTGTTCCCCGACCCAGTTCTCCACGGGAGTTATTCTGTTACGCCAGCTGTTTCCAGCTGTTAAGAACTAAAGTATTGAGCAAAATTCAACATGAAGGAACTTTTCCCTGTGTTGCTCTCAGGAAAGGTGATGTGACTCAAGAATCCAGCACTGGCACACACACCCCCCATTTTTCTTCGCCTTGCTTTTCTTCCCACTTTGCCCCCCCGCATTCCCAATAGTCCTCAAGTTTCTAAAGGCTGGAGAGGCACTGTTGACAACGAGGGCTATATCTCTAGGAAACTGGGTCGAGGGCAGAAACCCCGCGCTTCTTCATGTTATGAAGTCTAAAATGTCCTTTGATAGATTTCCCAGATAGGAAGTTTTATGTAGAGGGCACTAAAATGGGCAACGCTGGGAAAGATTATGGCTCCGTTAACTGCCACCTTCGTGGACGCTGACTGTGAGGAGGGAGGAGGTGGCAGGTCATATGTCTTTTTTCTAAATTTATTTACATCCCCCCTTTAGAGAGGAGAGGCGTATACAAAGATATTCTCTATTTCTTCAAATTTTCCCAATATTATAATAAAAGGTGCAATTATGCATACTTTTAAATATCCTAGAAACATATATTAACATTTTTAAGAGAAAAATTGTAAGATGTTTGTAACAAAATGCCCAGTATTCATTTGATAAGCAATGAGATCAATGATGACGGTGTTTAAGTTCTCTCCGTCTTGGATGCCGTTCCCTCCGATACCCACATGGCTCACTTTCCCTGCTCCTCAAAGCCTTTGCTCCTTCTAAGTGGGAACTCCTAGCCCGCCCTACTGAAAGCTGAATTCTCCATCCCCTCTCTCGGAGTATTTGTCTTTGTACAATCTGCCATTTTAACACAACACACGTTTGTCTTCTTTTCCCTTTGCTGTACACCCAGTGCCTTAAAAAGGGCCTGGCATACAGAAAGCACTCCATAAATATATCTGAGTGAAAGAAAAAATATATATATACGTGTAATGGGTCAGGGAAGGTTCTAGATGATCTTTGTCACCAAAGGTTAAACATCATATTGCAGAGCGGTTTTTTGCCTTCAGTGACCTAGAACCCTATTCCAAAACTAGAAATGACTGTCTTATCCTTGTTATATAGGTGAGGAAGCTGATATTCAAAGGTGCTACGTTGTTCGGTCAAGGTCATGCACTGTGTAAGTGGAACACTGACTATGTATCCAAGTCTTCGGCTACCAAATCCAGGGCTCTTGCCTGTAATAGTTGATTTTTAGCAGTATATTTAGTTGGTGGAGTCCAGAGATGTTACAGTGAGCTTTAAAAGATATGATTCGGGTAATTAGTGAAAATAAAATAATTTTGAGAGAAAGGAAAACAACAAAACAAGAAACTGGGGCAATTTTGCCCCCCAAGGAACATTTGGCAATGACTGTATTCATTCTTGTTGTCACAAATAGGAGAGTCCTCCTAGTATCAAGTCAGTAGATTAGGATGCTAAACATCCTGCAACACGTAGGATGGCCCCAACAACTAAGAATTTTCAGGTTCAACTTGTCAATAGAACTGAGGCTGAGAAACTGATAACCTGACACTGGATTAGTCTTTCGCACACCAAGCAAGACTAATGCACCATGAAAATTGGTATGTAAGGGACAGAACAATTCTTACCGCATTACCTTAAATCATTTAGTTCATTGTTTTAGTTCTAAACATTATTACTTAACCACTGTACTTTGCTTACATATAAAACCCTTTAATTGGCATTTAATTACTATTCAATTCTTTTTCTTGTAATTAACTCATTAAATGTCTTACTAAGTAAGAACACCACTAAGCAAATGAGCTAATTAGTGTCTAATTATAGGTTACTAAAGATTACCACAAATGACTTACAAATGGCTAGCTTCCTCACTACTACTGGGAATCTCAATAGCTAACCTCAAGTAATTGACTGCAATTTATATAGCGGGGTGTATACATAAACCACATGACTGTCAGGGCTGAAGAGAGAACCTTCCATCACTTCTTGGGGAATGAAGCGCATTAGCAAAAGGATTTTTTGGATTCACGACCACATGCCTCCATCCTGCAGCAGAGCCTGGAATGAGGAGTGACATATTGGAGTCAGACAGAAGCAGACAGCAGATGCACTAAACCAAGTAGGCATGGAGAGTCTGGCTTACTCAACACTGCAACACTGGTAGGGACACCCTAACAAATGAGAGATCAGAAGCCAGAGTCCAACAACCCCAGAAGGTAGGTTTTATTATTATAAATTTCCACTTATTATTGTCACCTGTTTTTCAGGTGAAGATGCTGTGTCACACAGCAAGCAAACAGGAATTTAAGGCAACAGTCTAGCACCAGAGTTGGTCTCTTAATCATTAGGAAATAATGTCTTGTTTCTACTACATTGCAAACTCAATATACAAAGCCTGTCATTGCATAATGAAGTAGATATATTTGCTTCATTGGTGAACTTATTTGAATTTGTAAGCCCAGAGAGTGGTCAGTTACACAGGCTTCAGACACCATGCCACTGGACAGACCTTAAATATTTTGTATTGAATTTCCCCATGATGGTTAAGGGTTATAGATACAGAAAGATGTTTAAGCATGGGAGTGATTGGATCTCATTTCTATTTCAGCAAGATCAGTTAACAACGTGGAAAGCAGGTGAGCTAGGGGAAAACTGGTGGCAAAGAAATTGGTTCCAGCACTACTGCACTTCATTTTCCAGGTGAGAATGCTAATGGTCTTGAACTAGGGCAGAGCAGTGAGGATGGACGACTTTCTTGTAGGTAAGACAGTTGGGTTAAAAGTCTTGCTTGACCTCCTATGAGACTGACATTGAAACTCTTACTCATATATTGGGGCTCAAGGTATAAAAAGAAAGGTGTTTGCTCATTTTTTCTAGGGAGTGAGCAATGTCACTTTTCTCTTTTTCTTCATGTTTCTCCACAGGCATCTCTTTTCGGAATGGTCTCAAGGATGAAGCATTCTTAGTGCTCGTAGACTTAGAAAGAGCACAGAAGGATCACTTGTCTCCAGGGGCAGGCAGCAGTCTACTTCCACACAGAGCCCCTGAATGAAATGCCAGAGTAAAAAGACATCCATTGGTATAAATTCCCAAGCTTGCTGCATTGCCAAGCCTTCCGCTCATGCGTTATAACATTTCGTGCACTGTATTTCATGACAAGAGGTGGGAGCAAATGTACTCTTCATCTCATCCATTCCACTGAATCCTGTATTTTTTAAATATGCATCTTAAATTACTAAAAATTTGGATTAATACCATTTCATAAAATGTGGTAATAATGAGTTATGCTATCCCTTGTTTCAGAGGAAGAACTAATTCATCAAGGCTAACTGAGCTGCCTTAGAGCCTCCTATGAGGTACAGATGCGTGTGATTTCAGAATCCTTTACTGTTCATGTGCAGAGCTAGATCTCTTGGCAAAATTGCCCCTCATATTCTTGGCAAATGACTCCAGGTGCAGTTATTAAGGTGAAATATTACGGTGTCACTGTTGAGATTTTTTTCCTCCTATAAAAACTGAGGAGAATTGCATGTCTCTCCCTGTAGAGGTCCCTAGTGACCCAGGTCCCACCTGCAGCTGTTAAGGCAAGATTCATCTCTATAAAAACATGGGCTTATCAAAGTTTCCATTGTAGACTTAAGAAAATCAGAGCCTCATTACCTATAAAATTATAAAATGATAGGCTCAGGAAGAAAGTTCCATAGCTTATTCCCTTTTCTCTTGGCTCCAGATGAAACAACACGTAAGGTGAAAATGCTGTGGTTCCTTAGGCATGTGAAGGGTATCTGTCTATAACACATCTCCTTTGAGGGCCAGAGCTGTTCTAGCTGCTTTGGCAGAAAAGGCAGCTACTTCTTCCTTTGTCTCACCATTCTACCTGGGCTCCTGCCAAAAATGCTCATGTGGTCAAGAAGCACAACCTTCCAAATAGAAGGACCATTTATCTTATCAAGGGCATTCAAGGATGTGTACTTTCCTGCTGCAAGTCCTAAATAGGTTTATTTAGGGCCAGTGGGAGGATGACATAGGACAGTAAATTTTCCAAGACCATCTCTCTCAAACCTGTTCCAGAGATTGACAGCCCTCACAGTTCAGAATTTGAATACAATCTGAACATAAATGCCAGAGGACTTTAAAAATCTAATCTCTCTCCTTTTTTACATTTAACAAACCCAGCAATGTGAAACTACTCCCTTAAGTCATAAAACTAGATAAAGGCAGACCAAGGGTTAGAATTCAATGATTGTACATTGTCCAAATAACTTATGTGCCTTCTGTTGTGGAATGTACTCCTGCTTCCAGTTCTCCTTTGATAACATGATGACTATCACTTTCCTCTTCATTATTAAGGAGGAGGGGATATTTGGAGAATTTAACTTCTGACTTGTAGAATTATTGAGACCTGAGATATATGGGACAGAAGCTTACAAGTTGCTGAGTCACTGCTGAATTGTTTTATTGCTGTAAATGTTGTGGCCAAGTGCCCTGAAAATGGACATTTCTTTTTAAAAGGAAGAATCTCAACCATACAAAGGAAACTACACTGAATTCCCCATGCTCTCTGGGTAAGGAGAGTTGGTGTTTGGTATCAGAACTGAGGACAGCCCCGCCAGTGTGGCTCAGCGGCTGAGCATCAACCTATGATCCAGGAGATCATAGGTCAATTCCTGGTCAGGGTACATGCCCAGGTTGCGGGCTAGATCCCCAGTAGGGGGCATGCAGGAGGCAGCTGATCAATGACTGATGACTGATGTTTCTCTCACTACCTCGCTCTCTCTCTCTCCCCCTCTCCTTTCCTCTCTCTGAAATCAGTAGAGATATATTTTTTTTTAAAGAAAAAAGAACTGAAGACAAGACTGAACACGTATGGCCAGGAGAGCATGAGCTTGGACCTTTTTAACAACTCTTCAGGAGACCAGAGGAACAACTGGGGAGAAGAGCAATTAAAGTTCCAAACTCCTGTGCCACTCTCTCTCCCAACCTTATAAAATAATCCAATATACCTACCAGTCCTCTCCTAGCTCTGTGTGATATTTAATTTAATGGGAACTTGTGCTAAGGGCTGCATGCTTAAAAGGATTTATGAGCAGACTGTTCAGAGGAAACTTTATGGTTTCAGGATCTCAACTCAAACCCACTAAAGAGAGTGTTATTTCTTTGCTGGAATCTCAATTTCTGCAACAAGGAAAACTACTGTGGAAATTAGAACTGCTTCACCTAAAAGGGCCCTTTGTGTCCTTTGCATATTTCTGTCAGAACCATGCATTATGGCCATTGGAAATGTGGTTTGAATGGGGCTGGGGGACTAGGAGATGAGCAGTAGAAGCTCAGTAGTTTAAAGTCACTAAAAAGTCACTTGGAGATTTCTGCTGGTGTTGGCAGGAGCAGGGAGATTCCTGAGACTAACCAAGCGGCCAAGACATGGCTTTTTACCTTTCTGTTGAAAATATTTTAAAATGAAAAAATAGAGAACCCACAGACTGAGAAATGTCTGTTAGATCTAAATGTCTTTTGAATATTAAAAAGAAAAAAAGGAATCTGGGCTATAACTAGATCTGATCAACTTTCAAATAATAGATATTTAATTGAAAAAACTAAACTTTCTGTAAATAAAAAATGAGGAAAAAAATCTCTTTGTTTCCCTATAACACTAGCCTGAATGGGGGTAGGCCAGGGATCAGCAAACTACTGGTGCACAGGGCCAGATAGTAAATATTTTAGGGTTTCAGGGCCTCAAACTGTCACAACTACTCGATTCTGCCATTGTGGTGTGAAAAGCAGCCATATAGCACATAAGCAAATGAGCATGGTTGCATGCCAATAAAACTTCATTTATAAAAGCAGGCAGTGAGCTATAGTTAGCCTGCTGATTGGCCATAGTTTACCGGTCAGTCCCTAGTCTAGACCTTGATACCAGGCTAGCTACATGGAATCCTAAGGGATCACTTTCAACTTGAAATCTCCAAAGAAAAAGAAGTGTGTGAAATGGAGATAATTGGGTTACCATAGATGCCTAATTGACAGATGCCATGAAGAACTTTGGAAAATTCCTTGACTTTCTCTTGACTTGACCTTCTTGACTTTCTCCCATAAAACTCAAGGATTTATGGGTTAAGGGTCTTTATTTAAGGCATCTGGTCTACTTTACAGGACCTGGTCTACTTTAAAGCACCCTAGTTTAATTGTCAACAAGAAAAGCTGGATACTGGAAATACAGAAGATGGTGCACTAGTGATAAATCCAACCCACCTCAGTCTTCTAACAGAAAATCACAATGCACTTCATAACTGTGAGCATGGAAATGGGGCTGGAAGACTGTCACTGGAATAAGAGACTAACAGACATCAGCTACCTTTTCTCAATCCTCTCCCCAAGAATCACTTTGTAAATCTGAAATGGGGGGGGTCACTAACAATTCTCAGATGTTTTACTCACATGTTTTAGAGTTTTTATTGAAGGAATATGCCTTTAAAATTCACACATCATTTATCACTTTGTTTTATGCAGGGGAAAGGAACTGCCTAATGTCCATATGTGTTGTCATTTGTTAAAGGCTTTCCTTAAATGTGATGATAAATCAGTCTCCAGCTGTGTGTCAGCCACGCTGTCACAGGGAGAAAAGTCTTGGCTGCTTCTCGGATTTTAGGCTTCTCTTAAAGTAAACTCACAGATTCCAAACTCTTAGAAGGAGAAAAGGCCTCAGCGAGTCACCTCCATTATCACCTAAAATATGGCCCCTTGTACCTATGGGGCTTCTTTTCAACACTATAAAGGAACTTCTCTGACTGCTGCCGTAGTTTCTCTTAGCAAGAAAAACCCTCCCCTTTTCTGTTTTGCCTTTGCCAGTCATAACCTCTGCTAGCTGATTTATTCTAAAGAACTTCAAGGTTTTTTCTAGAGATATAATATTTAAATATTTTTTAAATATAGATTTTTAAATTTTTCAACGAACAGAATATTCTCATGCGAAATAACGCAGTTTGATTTTCTCTCTTTGTTAGAAAAGATATGACTTGGGTGGGTTCCCAGATGACAGGGGAAAATAACGTTCCTTTGCCCCATTTCTGATTATTTCATCTCCAGCTTATTCTTGATCCTTTGATTACAGTCAATTTCCTTGTATTTGCCTTATAGGTAGATCCCCTTCTTGCCCGTCTGGTGCCTCTTTAAGGGGATCATTTCAAAGACCTGTACCCCACCACACTCACGCAAAAGGCAATACAGGGTGCGCTTCTGGGTTAAGACACAAAAACTACACCCCTTTCTGCCGCAGCTATGAGGCCACAGGGAAAGGGGTGGGATTCAGAGCTAGAAGGTCTTGATTCAGACACAATTCTGGCTGTGAACATTTGATTCTGAGCCCCCTCTGAAAAGGGGAATCATAACATCCATCTACCTCAGAGTTGTGAGGATATAAGGAGATAAAGCACGTAGAAATGCTCTGTGGATTGTAAACAGCTAATCTGTTATTGATGACCTGATAACTTTCCTTTGCTGTACTGGGAGAGTTATCTCATGAACATAAAACCCTTCTCCTCTCTGAGCCAGATTGCCTTGGAGAGGGTCAGACATCAGAGAGGCTCATCACCCTCAACATCTTCTGGTGAGTTTCTTGCCTCCCATAGCACTGTCTGAGACGATGTCTACACTGATGTTGGCCTGAAATGCTTAGAGCAGCAACGCCTCACTTAGCTAAATAGCCAGCCGAGGGAGGAGGTGGGGGGAAAGAAGGGGACCAGGGGATAAAGGACAAAGAGAGTATTAGATGATGCTGTGCCAGAATCAAATTATTTCTGCAGAAGGCATGCTTTTCTCAAGCTAGCCCACACTTAGAAACGGTTGTAGTCAGTCCTACAGATCAAAGAGATGAAGCAGGAAGCTCGAGCACTGCATGGGGAATGCCCTGCCGAAGCTGATGGCAACAGGAAGGGCCCACCCGTGTAGACAGGTGGGGGGATCTGTACGTCAGTAGTGAAATCTGAACAACTGCCAGCTGAGAGACTATGAATCTTACATATTCTAATGTTCTCTAACAGTAAGAGGGACTTCCCAGCACGTACTGCGCGGGATGAAAGCCGTCTGAGAGGAGAAACCCACCCGTGACAAAGAGCAGTGAAAGAAGACGAGCCAGACAGGGACACCGGGAGCAGTTCAACCTTCCCTTAGTGACGAGAGTTAGAAGTTAGCCTTAGAATTATACTATTAAAAAAATATATATAATAAACACATAAAACCCTACTGGATGGAATTTAATTTGTTTTATATAGAAACAGTACTGCTCCTAAAATGTATAGTTATTGCCAGCTAAATTTTCCTGCTGCCTATAGATATACAGGGTGTCCCCCAAAAATGTATACACACTTGAACAGCTGATAGCTCAATTTTGACAATGAAATGTATTTTAACAAACGCTGCTTTTATAATTGTTCGAAGTGTGTGTATACATTTTTTGGGACGCCTGATATATTTTTTTAAATTTTCAAAAGTATTTTAGAAAATTAACTGACCTGAGTCAAAAGCAACTGATTGTCAAAAGTCTGGTGACCAAAATGGGTGAAGGAAACAGCCCTATCAATCCTGACGGACTTGTGCCATCACCGGGGATTTTTCTATCTAATGTTGCCACATTTTATGCTGACTGTGAAATGTTCTTCTGACTTTTCCTTCTCTGTATTGTGAGCAGAAACTTAGAGTTTGGAATTTTCTAATTATGGACGAGTTCATGGGTGTGTGATAAGAGAATCGTTTCTTAAACTAAACTCAAAATCCTACAAGTGAGAAGAGAAGAGCTCTCAGGAAGAGTAAGAACAATTTCCAAGACAGTTTTGCCTCTTCGATGAGCACATCCCACTTTTAATCCTGAGGTCAATCACGTGCATTCCGCAAGGACATTGCCCTTGTTGGGACACACTGGAATTTTTAAACACAACTGGATTAAAATTAAGTAATTAGCACTACACAAACGGAGACATACAAACGTAAAAACAAAATCATCAGGTTTAAAAACTGTAGGCTAAGAATCCTATTACGGTGAGTACGAGGCATGGTGCTAGACACAGAATATTTTTTAAAACTATTTAATCGGAATTGGATGAAAATTCTAGCTGTGCTATTATTAGCTATACAATATGGGAAAAGTTCATTTTCATGAACTCGTTTCCTCACCTTTAGAAAGAGGTGGCGGTATTTATTTTTCATGTTGTATTACATGGTTCAGTCTCCCAGCAATAGCTGAAAGAGTCACAGGTATAGATTTAATTCAAGATGGGCTAATCAAATGCTCTCTTCTGAGAATTTGGAAATTTTTAATTGAGAGACAAACACTGAAAGTCTTTGGAGTAACATTGATATCACTGCTCTGGAGAAAACACCATAGACTCCTGCTTCTGAGATACTAGGGACTGTTTTTCCCCTTGCTCTTCCACAGACATGCTTAACTCTTCCTTTGATCCTGTGCAATAATACCCCAGGGTCCTTCCAATAATTATCTGTAGGTTTGGTTTTCTATCTGTGGCCTTAGTAGCCATAATTTGCTTTCTATTTCTTGTAATCAAAATAATTCTGAATCAGAAATAAATACTCAAACTACTTACCCTCTCTGACCTTCAGTTTCCTCTTCTGTAAAACTTTCATAGTAACAGCATTCGCCTCAGAGGGTTGTAACAAGGATTATATGTGTTAACACACATAAAATGCTTAGAACTCTGCTTGATCTCAGTAAATGTTCTAATAAATATTATCTATTATGCTCATTATTGTTAGTTATTGTTACTGTTCCTTATAAAACACAAAGAAGATATGGTAAGTAATATGCCTGCGTAGGCATATTCAAATGAATATTTTTAAAATAGTTTTAAAAAGTGAGATGGCTTTAGAAGTTTTAAAAGGCACTATATAAGCCCAAGTATTATTATTTACAAAATGGTAATTCTGTTGTTCTGTTCTTATAACTCAGATGAACCCTGTATATACTTATCAAAGCCCAGATTGCACTGACCAAGGACATTACATTCATTCATCATTCGAATGGACCTGTTAAGTATCACAATCACTACTTTCTGAATTATTACTGTGGCATACTAACTTGCGAAATCTTCCAGTTACCCAGAGAGCTTGGCAGCTTTCTTGGCTGCTTCTTTGGGTTGCAGAGATTCAAAAGTGAGATTCAAAGGTGAGTTGTTTGTGAAACCGGCAGGCCAGTGACGCGTAGCTATCTATTCATACAATTTTATGGTATAGAGTTAAAGTTGGGGGAGATTTTAGTGCAGGCAGACTTGAGTCAAAGACATAGAGGAGAATGAGATTTGAGAGGGAATTGCCTGGCATCTGTCTTCCTGCTGGCCAGAGGGACCGATTTCAAAATACTATAAAGACAGAAAATAAATCCAGAAGCTACAAGGTAAAGTCTAACGAAGGACATGTGCGATTCCGTAGAAACTGTGCTTCTACAGGACATGTTATGCAGCAAGACAGAATTGGAGTGCCATTCTCATCACACCAAGCCCACCCCAAACCCATGTTCTCTGCCACAAACCTGGAGTGCTTTGGGTTCCCTGCCACCACAGATGACAGCTAACCCAGTGGAGCCATGCTTTGTGATGAGGGGACAGCTGCAGAGCCACAGTCAGGAGCCATGATCAGAATGCAGAGCGAAGGCACTGGCTGGGGGATCAGTTGCTTGGAGCATCAACTCATACACCAAAAGGTTGCAGGTTTGATTCCTTGTCAGGGCACATACGTGAGGCAACCAATTGATGTTTCTCTCTCGCATCAATGTTTCTCTCTCTCTCTCTTTCTCCCTTTCTCTCTCTCTCAAAAATCAATAAGAAACATATGCTCAGGTGAGGATTAAAAAAAATAATAATGCAGAGCAGAACCTGTGCATACTTGTTCCTGAGCACATGTGTGCATATGCCCAAACCCTGAGGATTCTTAGGGGAAACCAGGGGAAGTTTTGAAAGGGATTTTGATTCTGTAAAATGGAAATTAATGGTCTGCATGTACAGGGGAGACAACCCTCAGCAGAAGTAAGCATTCTCACTACCTAGTAGGCAATGAGAGTGGGATTCGATTCACTCCTCTCTGTCTCAGAACCATTCCATTTCCAGACTATCACACTTCCAGCTTACATCATAGCATGGTCTCTACCAACATAATAGCTACTTATGGGGAAAGAAAGAGCAGGAAAAAAATGGAACTGGAGACCTTTGTTTCCCTCTAAATTACCACAATGTCCAGTAATTTGGCTAAGTTCTGCAGCACACACATGCTCCCACACACATAGACCTTCGTTTTGTGTACCAGAGGAAGTGTGTGGTTAGTGAGGTAACATTTAGTAAAAACAAAAACATAAATGGTGAACACACAATACAATATACAGATGATGGATTATAAAACTGTACACCTGAAATCTATATAATTTTATTAACCAACATCACCCCAGTGAATTCAATCAAAAATAAAACTAACATTTTTTAAATGTGCATATAATTAATAAATTAATTATATTAAAGCTTAAAAAAAAAGGCTCATTAACCAATATCACCCCAATGAATTTAATATAATTTTAAAAATAAAAATAAAGGATCATTTCCATGTTATCTTTCCCCTTGGCGAGGAGAAAGGCCAAGGAGTGAGCCACGCTAAGACCATGACGATGGAGGCAGTGAAAAGACAGACATTACGTCTTACATGTGCCTCTCCAAGTCTGAATCCCTCCATCCCCCAAAGGTAGGCATGCTTAATTAAATCCATATTTTTTAAGCACTCCAATCTTTTTTAATGTCATGATTTTTCATCTTTTGCATCTGGGCAAATACTCCTATTTTGGCACGAAAAGGAAAAGGCAGGGCAGGTTCCAGAAACCCTTCTGCTGCTCGGAGACCTTGCAGCCTGCAAATGAGTTTTTCACAAATTGAAGAGGCCACCTCCCTGCGCTACACCTAGGGCAGCACGTGGCATTTTGCAAAGTGGCTTCACCTTCCCGCCCTCCCCTCAGCCCAGCCCAGCCCATGTTGTTCAGAGCCCTCCCTGGAACCATCCGGTGCCCGGAGCGTGGCTGGTTCAGCCAACGTGCCTCGGAAGCACCCAGGACGGCGGCTGCAGCCAGAGCAGATTTTTAAATAGAGGCCGTCAGTTATTTTCATTCGCACCCCCAATGGTCTGTGCTACTTTGCTGCTGAGAGCTCTCCCTCTGCTTTACTCAGCAGCGTGCTTTTGTGAGGACTACGTACACTGAGAGCAAAAGGACTCCTTCCAAATGTGGCCCCAAACGGTTGATAATAAAGGATTTAGTGAGGATCTTACAAGAGTAAGGATTTCTATACACTGTGCTTTACTTTGGAATTATGTCTTCATTGGACTCCAGAGAACTCCTTTTAGTCCTTGATTATTAGAGACCTTGGCTCTCCCACATGTGCCCAAAATAAACCAGGAAGGGTTGAGATTTACCGCCATCCTGAATTAATTTCTCTCTCTCTAGGTTCCCCCAACACCTCAAACTTACCTTTAACTTTATATTTACTAAGTGTCATCATTGTCTATGTGTTTCTCTTCCCCTAGCCAGTAAGTACCTTAAAAACAATGTATTTTAGACATTTTTTTAGCCCCAAAGTCTAACCGAGTGTCTGGCAAGTACCTAACAGGTATTCAATATATATATATTGTTGGATTGAAATGTTATATGTCCATGACAACCATTGTAATGCCCTCGGGCACAAGTTGTACTACAAGATCTTATTTCCTCTCCATTTATACCTCACGTCCACCTGCTCTTTACTCCGTGAACTACCACAGCCCTGCCACACAGCTATGGCCGGAACCACAAGAGGATGACAGTTCTAAGGGGGACAGAGAGAAATGTTCAGAAGGAGCTAGTGGATGTGGTATCCAGATCGCCTACTTCTTTACCTATATACCCCACTTAGTCAAGCTCAAACCCTACATTACTTGTACTAAGAAAGGGAAACTATAGCATACGTGTCCTTTTGGGGAAAGTGTCCTACAGAAGCTAGAGCCCTAACTTCAGAGGCATAAGGCTAAAGTCACACTCCTTACTTATAAGATGGCCCTAGATGAGTCACCCAACCTTTCTGAAGCTCATTTTCTTTACCTGCAGTACCTTTCTAGCCATAGGACTGGTGTCTGGATTGTACGAGTTGCTCTATATTCTGCAGATCATAAAACAAGAGTTACTTCTAAGATCATGTGAATATTACATTTGGAATGGATCCTCTAATGGCAAGAAGTGGTCAATTGGCATCAGATTAATAGTTGGTGCTCTGCCAAGTAAATATTAAAATAAGTTTACAGTTCTCAAGACTAAACCAAGTGACAATGTGGGGAGGCAGCCTAGCTACGTACTAGGTACAGGAATCGCTGGCTGGGGTGGTAAGAGCCATGACTGACCCACTATGCAGCTGGTTGCTCTGCAGATAATCAGGACTTGACTAAATTATAGGAAGGGCACGAGACAGCACCTTGCACTGCCATTACCCATATGGCGGAAAACGGAGGTTGTGTGTGTGCCAAGTGCAGATCCAATTAAAACTTGGAAAGGTTGCTCCATTATCACATTTGCAGCCACAATGAAATTTATGAACTGAGAAGAGCTGCCAAGACTGTGTCTCCATTTTGGAAGGTGGGACATCTGCTAACATTAGTATGGACATGGAGCATGGGGGGTAGTCACGAAAATTCTGTTTCAAAATGAACATTCAAAATAAATTGTGGTTTATTTTAACGTTCTAAATACCAAGCCTTACACTGTTTAATGTGCCTCTGTTTCCTTGTGACCTCTCCAAATTGGTGATTTTTTTAAAATATAAGTGACTTTCCCCCTCCATAATGATTTCCAGAGTCAAAGCTTTTAAAGATTAGGATTCATGTGTGATTATAATTTAAACAAGGAGGGTGTTCTATGATCAGAATTAAGAAGTTTTAAGGAGGACCCTTGATACTTTCTATGGAGCTACCAGGCAATGCTGGAATTATATGTGATGTGATTCAATCACCTATATGAGGCAGTAAAGCTGCAGAGCTCTGGAGCATGCAGTCAAGTAATAATATTAATGTATTTGCATAATATGTTACATACAACATGAACTTTCACAGTTCCCAATTATTTTAAATCACACGGCAGCCCTGGCCAACATGGCTCAGTTGGTTGAGCATGATCCCATGCACCGAGAGGTCGCCAGTTCAATTCCCGGTCAGGGCACATGCCGGGGTTTTGGCTTAATCCCCAGTAGGGGGGGTGCAGGAGGCAACCAATTGATGTTTCTCTCATCAATGTTTCTCTCTCTCACTGATGTTTCTCTCTCTCCTTCTCCCTCCTTCTTTTTCTAAAATCAATACAAACTTTAAAAAAAAAAAACAAAAAACAACAACCACATGGCAATCTGATGTATTCCCATTTTTCAGAAAGTAAATTAAGATTCTGAAACATTAAGCAAAACATTGATACTCTCACAACCAGATGGTAGGGAGAGGAGGAACAGAAGCCAGGTTTTCTAAATTCTACTCCACATATATGTACTTAATTCATAAGCTACATAAATTTATGTCAATAGATCCATGGAGAGCTAAATGTTTTCATCTAAACGATTTCTTCAAGATTATCATGCTGAAAGAGTACATTAAAATCCATTTTCCTATTAGGATGAAACCTTAAATTGAACGACGTGAACCAAAAGCAAAGCTCTCAAAACAGCACTAACAAATTCTGCATTGGACTATGAAGGAAATCAAAAGGCCCTGGCGGTGTGGCTCAGTTGGTTGGAGCCTCTCCCAGTACACTAAAACAGTTGTGGGGTCGATCTCATATCTATCTATCATCTATCATCTCTCTCTCTCTTTCTTTCTCTCTCTCTCTCTCTCTTTCTCTATCTCTCCCTTCTCCTCTCTCTAAAATCAATGAGCATGTCTTCAAGTTAGGATTAAAGAAAAAAGAGAGAACCAGAAAGCACCTGGACTCCAAAATTGACACAGTACCACGAAGGAAGGACAGTGCCATGCCAAGAGCTCTAAGCTGAAAGACCTGAGTTTGGTCCTTGTGGCACAACCTTGGCCAAAGCCTTTCATTTATTTTAGCATCATTTCCACAACGGGAAGAAAAGATGTAGTTGCAGTAGATTCTCCTTAAGATCTCTTCATGATTCCCATGAAGGACACTGAGCTGGAATCGCCACCTTGTGTTTTCCTGATGTATTGTCAGATCTGAGTTTAAATGACAGCTCCAGCAGGCTCCACACGTACCATTTTCCCTATAGTAATTCAGCCCCCTGTGTCTGCAGATGAGTGAGTGTCTAAATAATCCAGGGGATTCCCTGTTTTATTTAAAGTTTTGTTTTTGTCTTTTCCTTAAAACAGGAAAAGAACTTCCGGTTTCCATCCAGGAGAATCCTGCTCCCTTGCCCTGACCCTTCAGAGAACAGGCCCCAAGAGTCCCTGGAAAACTGTCACTTACATCAACGTGTCCCCATTCATATTTCATTCTTCTGCTGGCCGAGTCTCTCCCTCTCTCACACACACTTTCGACTACAGAACAGAATGTCCATTTCACACCGTTCAGGATCCCTGTCTCATTTTTCAGTTGCTAACTCAATACCATGCCCTGCAGCTCTTCAGACACTCATTCTTTTAAAGGCATCGGCTGAACCAAGTTCATTGGCTGCAGGTTTAATAAACTCTCCCGGGTGCTGGTATCTTTCAGCCTGTCAATTTTAAAATCCTTTCCTGAGCACCATAGATCACTGCCGAGAGAGAAGTGCACTCACAGAGAGAGACAGCGGGAAAATACCGGATGCAGAGACTGCAAATGAAAAGGCTCCAAGGCTGTCACCGATGAAGATAATTAAGAGCCCAGTTGTCAATAAAATCGCTTTATGAATGCCAAATGAGATATCACCATCAGAAAGAGGCTGTTTATGGCCCGGTACCTTCAGGGGTAATGAATACAATATACATTAAGAATTACTCAAGATGTCCATTTAAAAGTCCTTAGATTTCCTACTAAGCCCTCAACCTTTGCTTAAAAGTGGAAAGATATAAACTATCAGCTCTTTCAGTGAGGGGTCTTACTCCTTATTTACTTAATTTATTTTACTGTCACATAAAATCAGGACCAGTCTTCACGCCAATCTTCCTTAAAGATGGCACATTTCCTTCTCTCTCCTCTGATCCCATTCTCTATTTAGAGAGCATACTTTGCAAGCTGCCCACCTACTGCCTTGCATTGCCTTTTAATTGCATTTGTTTAAATGTCTTTTCTCAACCAATGAAATTATAAACTACTTGAGGGTAGAAACAATGACTTGTACTTCTCTTGTCTGACCCACAACAGCTGGCAGAGTGAAAATACAATACCAGTGGCTCCATATAAACTCTTGCACAGGACTAAAACGAGAAACTTGGAGACTGAGAAAGTTTGATTCTGTCGGTCCTTCTGGACTTCACAGAAATGTTATCTCAGAGCTTTCTCGACTCATGCATTATTGATTTTTACAGGTGCCACCTTTTTCTAAGGAGATATGGGGCACTAACAGCCAACCACAGTGTGTCATTTTAATCAGCAACATTTTCAGTCTTATCCTAATCAGAAACCATTGTGCAGTTAGGATGGGTCTCATAAATGACAATCAGCTCACCATTGTTAAGTGGTGAGTACACTATAATATCACCAAAGCAGAAAACGGCCCTGAAGTGTTCTCTTAAGTCATCCTGCTGGAAGGCAAGGCCCAACTACCTGCTGGAAAAACTTAGAAGAGGCTTGAAGTTGAATAAATCACCATGAGCAATTGTAAGAACAAATCACCCAGGGTGATGTGTTATCTTTCTGTCTTCACACATGGGGGGAAGATCATCTTATAGTCATGATTTTCATATCATGGCCTGGCTCTGTAATTCTGTTAGTTAGGATGGTATTCTCCATCTCCTATCAAAAATAGTGTATCTACATTGATTCAGGAAGAGGTTTTCCCAGAAGTAAGAGATAGTGACACAGGATTAATTGCTTTCTCAGTTTCCTGTTAGATGCTGGGACCGGAGACCAATCCTGAAAATATAGGTCCTGTCGACCAAAAGGAGAGATTGGAGTGTAATAAAAGACATTTTAGACAAAGAGGGTAAGGTGAAGAACAGATAGGCTTTGGCTAGAATGCATTGATTAATTTTTAAAAATAATAATTGTAATTCCCTGGGGAACTATGTTATTTATTAATTCAATCTACATGCAGCAAACACCTGGTGTGTGCAAATAACTGTGCTGAGAAATACAGGCATACGGAGGCATAACCTTTAACAAGCTTGTAACTTGGTAGAAAATATATTATACACAAAAATCATTAAGGCACCATAAGGCGATGTGTGAAAAGAACATTAGTGTGTTTTTATGGTGTTTCATACACCTACCTGATATTCCACAGAGATTAGGATTTCATAGGTTTGCCATATACCTAAGAATCTGTATATCTTTACGAAGCTCAGAGAATTCTTATACTTAGTCAAATTTGGGAGACAGCCAATCAGGTCTTTGTAGTTTAACTTGTGAGACAATTTACACATGGAATGTTGAGTACACGGTGGGGAAAGTCCTGTCTGCTCACCTGGTTTTGAGGAATGAATAATATTTCCATATTGAGATGAATGTAGATGTGGGGAATAGCCCAAAATAAGGCAACAACTTGAGCAAAGCACAAAGGCAAGAAGTCAGAAAGTATATTAGAGGGAGCAGGAAATCAGTCCAGAAAGGAAGGTTGAAGCCAGAACAGACAAGGTCTTGGTTGACAAGATATTAAGTGAGTTTAGATTTTAACTACCAGAGACTAGGAAAAAATGATAATGTCCCAGCAGGAGAATGATATAACCAAAGTATTATTTATGAAGAATTATTTAACAAACAGCAGCTTAAAAAATGGATTGTATTAGTAAAAATAAATAAAATAAGCTTAGAGACAAGGCAGGGCTATTGCACTGTTTTGCTTAAGCAAAAATGAGGTATGAACTAGCATAGTGTCAGTGGGAAGGAGGGGCTTTAACCAAGAGGCCGGGGAATGAAAGAACTTACAGAACTTGGTTGCTGATTATATACTGAGGGAAGAGGAGGGGAGATAGTCAGACGACTAAGTATTGCTACACCTGATAGCCATAGGAGAATGGTGGTTATTAAAAATGAAAGAATACAAAAGTTGAGCTAGTTTGACAGTGTAGGAGTAGAATTGAGCAGATGATTATTTCAATGTTAGATTTGTTCAGTTTAAAGGATTTGAAGAATATTTGAGTGGAAATATCTAGTATAGAGATGGGCCAGGAAGATAACCTAGGTGAGTGGAGGCTGTGGAGTGATGGGACTCTCATATAGCTGCTCGCAGGAGTATAAATTAATATAATTGTTTTCGGAAAACTGTTGGATATTACCTATTAAAGCTGAACATATGGATGCACTGTCATAACTCAGCAATTCCATGCCTAAGTACAAAAAGGTATGTACAAGAATTTTCACTGCAACACTGTTTATACTTGCCAAAAACTAGAACTTAAACAAATGTCTATCAATAGTAGAGTACATAAATGCATTGTGGCATAATTATAATTATAGTAATGAGAAAGAAAAATGAACAATTGCTATGTGCAGCAACCTAAAAGCCTGTGATAGGCACAACGATAAATGAAAAAAGCTAGACACAAAAGATTCCATTTATATAAAGCTCAAAAATAGGTACAACTATTCCACAGTGATAAGGTCAGGAGAGTGGTTGATTTTAGGAGGGTAGTGGCTGAGACATAGCATGAAGAGGCCTTCCAGGGTACTGATAATATTCTATTTCTTAGTCTGGGTAGTGATTACAAGAGTGTGATCACTTTGTGAAATGTACCAAGAAGAAAATGTATGATTTGTGTTCTTTTTTATTTACAATAAAACATTTTTATATTTAAAATTAGCCAGTGGGACTCAGTTCAGATTATCCCAATTTTGTTGGCAACATCCAGAGCATCATAGTCAGGAGCCAGTTGAACATACGCTTTCTTCTCTCCATCAGGCCTGATCAGGTGTTGACCTTGGCCATGTCAATGTCATGGAGCTTCTTCACTGCCTGTTTGCTCTGGTGCTTGTTGGCTTGACATCCACAGTGAACACAAGCGTATGGTGGACTTCCATTTTCTTCATGGCTGACTCAGTAGTCAGGGGGAACCTGCTGGCGGCACAGTGGTCAAGCTTGTCTCTCTTGGGGGCGTTCTTCCAAGGATATTTAGGCTGCCTTCCGAACCACAGTGTCTTTAGCCCTTGGAAGTTGGGGCTTCTTTTTTTGTGGCTTGTGGACACCTTTCCACTCTACTCTTTGCCTTTAAAGACTTGGCTTTGGCTTTGGCTTTGGCTTTGTGAGGGGCAGGTGCTTCCTTCTTTGATTTCGGCACCACCTTGTGAAACGGCTGTTTTCTTTTCTTTATGTGTGCTCTATTTTAGAAGCTTAATGACAAATTGTATAGGAGTTGAGGACTAGAACTGACTTTTAGCACAGGATATCAGAAAATGTTCTCTAAGGTGACATATAACCTGAGATTTGAAGGATTTCATTGTTTCGTTTAACTTCTACACATTTTAATATTGATTTTGATCTATGACATAATTAAAATTTCATGTTGAAAAGGGAGAGAAGAAACATATTTCTGTTCTACAAAGAAGCTTCAATAAATTGATTCTGTTTTCAAATTGGTAGAAGCACCTTTTTCTATATTAAATGAGTAAATCACTTGTTTAAGGCATGTCCTGAAGACCAAAAGCTGAGGCTAAAATAAGATACACGAAGAAGACTAGTCCAGATTTAATGGGTTTGGGAATTGGGAAGAATGGATTTGGGTCACAAATGAAAGGTATTAGACTAAAGGGAAGAAAAATCACTAAATGTCAGCTCACTGCATGATATAGCCTAGAGTCTGAAAAGCAGAGAGAGGGTCTCTAGGAGCCCTCCCCTAGCACTCTGGCTAATTTGGTATGAAATGGGTTTTATATGAGCCAGCATATTACAGGGTAGAGATGAAAAATAACCTCCCCTCAACCTCCCCGCCAAACTTCCTCAAACCCCACACACACCATATTCCCAGTGATTGGTAGCAGCTGCATGGAGTACAGCATCCAGAAAGATTCTAAGACCATATGTGGGCTCAACAGAAAAGAGTGTCAGGATGGTCCATCTACATATGTTACAGGGATTTGAGGGAGGAATGTAAGGTGACCAACTCATTCCATTTTGCCTGAGAGTCTCTCAGTTTTATCACTGAAAGCCCCATATTCCAGGATCCCAGGCAAACCAGGATGTTACTCCTACTACTAGGAAATGATGACCTGCTTGCCTTCTGTGATCTAGTTGAAAAAGCCTGGTGCTAGCAGAAAAATAACCTGGCATGGTTATCTCTTTGCACAACCAAATTATTTTATACCTTGGAAAAACCACTTTGTACTCAGAACCTCAAATTTCTTTTAAAGTGGGGAAAATAATATCCGGTTATAAAATAAAGGGCATTGCAAGTCAAGATATAGAAACAACCTAAGTGCCCATCAATGGACAATTGGATAAAAAAAAGTGTGGCACCTATATACAATGGAATATTACTCAGCCATAAAAAAGAATGAAATCTTACCATTTGTGGCAACATGGATGGACCTAGAGGGTAATGTGCTGAGTGAAATAAGTCAGACAGGGAAAGACAATACCTTATGATTTCACTTATATGTGGAATCTAAAGAACAAAATAAACAGAACAGAAACATTCAGAAAGAGAACAAACTGATGGAATCTCAGTAAATATTGTTACTTTGCTCTTCTTTTTTAGAGCAGCAAGTTTTAATCAGGGCCACAGCTAGCACCCTTAACATGGCCAAGCTGCTATTAATGGGGCAAGAGTATGTGAACAGCCCTATCCAAGTCAGTTTTCCAAATCATGTGACATCTTGTTAACACACATCAAAAAAGGGCTCCAGGGCAGAATCTTTTCCAGACACTCTGGGTTAAAAAAACAGGCTCTTTCATGTGAGTCTTCCCAGGGTCTTTAATATGCCTACATGTGAAAAAAACACCATCCTAGAGAGGGGTGTAGTGAGCAGCTGCTCACTGCAGAATACTTTCCCCATTTTGCCTTTTGCTCTCTCAGTTATTATTCGTTATCTTCATTTCCTTTTAAAATGCTTCTCCAGCACAGAGCCTGTATCATGTTGTGGGTACAAATTTACGCCTCCAGTTTCTGCTCCTGTCTCTTCTTTCTGCTCCTTTGAACATGTTCTCAGTCTTCTTCATCCCATGAGGCACTTTTTCCAGCTAAGAACTTGAGTTTTCATGAAACACCTCCACAGACCACCTGAGCAAGACAATAAACCTCACAGCGACAGGGACCACTGGTTCCCAGGGACCACGCAAATAATGCACTCCCGGATCTTATTTCTTTCTGATAAAATTGCAATGAGGACCAAAATAAAATAAAAGCATAATGTGAACCAATTTTTTATGACAGTAATTGTAACGAGGATGGGAACTGGTACAACTCAAGCATTTGACACCCGAAGCTCCACTTGGTAAAAACCTAATCTATTTTTCATCAGCGTTTTCTCACAGAAGATTCCATGGGACAGGCCAGAAGCCCCCCGCTCCACTCGCAATCAGATTAGTCCATCTGGCCTGCTGCCATCTCTAAATGCTGTCCTCTCAATGAGAGTCACGTACAGATAGACACTCGAGTGACATTTTTTCGTTTTAGCCAGGGAAGAAAATACAGCCCGTTGTGCTGAAATGTCATGGTAACAGCGCCTGCAGGAAATGTGTTGCTTTCATGAAAAGAACAGGGTGAACTTCTGATGGCATCTAACTAGAGGACATAAGAAATCCCAAACTGTGCTCTATGGCCCTCTTACCAAGCAAGGTTTTCCAAAGAGTTCAACACAGAGGAAATTATAGCATATGCTTAATAAAAGCCCTCTCTGTTTTTAGCTGAGCCTCGCCCAACACTCCTTAAAGAAAAGTGTTAATAATACTGGGTTATAACACAGAGCTTAGTTTCAAGGCCTTGTGCAGGGTCACCTGCTTCTTAAACATAAGCCTGGATCTCGTTTTTACCATCTCCTGGCTCAGACCAATGACCAATATTCAGGTGGAAAAAGGAAAGGAAGATGGCCAACACTGTTAATTCACCCTTCTCATTGTTAATTTACTAGGTTCAAGGTCTGGAGAAGTGGTGACCAAATTAAGCCATCTGGTGCACGGTGACTCTGCCCACTAGTGAATCTTGTCCAGTCAGTATCTTGTACTTGAAGTCATCGGTCAGCACGAAGGCCCAATCTAGCCCATTTGCTTTTTGACCCCCTGCCAACATCTAATCTTCGACAAAGTGACATTTCATTACTCCATTCAGATCGCTAATGTAAGAGAGAGATTTTATCATCACGCAGGCAGCTCCCTGGGATAGAGTGGGCATAGGGCGGCACAGATTTATTAACGGTGACAAGAGCAAAAACTGCAACATGCCACTCCATTCTTGTAAACTTTCAGTCATTATTTCTTTTTCAGCCTTAAATTTGGCTTTAATAGGAGGGTCATGAACATGCTTCTGCTTTTCTCTTATCACCTAATGAACGACCATTTCCCAGGCTGGAGTGTAAATGAGGGGACACCAATCTTGCTCTCTTATAACAGGGTTTTTTGACCAGTGTTTTCTACTCCCTTTTTTCCCAAAATTATGTGTAATTTTGTAAAGCACTGTGTAAGATAGCCTTTGCACTTTTACTTACAAAAAATATAACTGGTGTTAGGAAGTCAAATTTGTTTTCTGAGCTTTCTAATAAACATTTCCGAAAAGAATCATCTCTCCCACAGAAGTCGACAGATAGACAACATGTGGGGCCCCCGGCATGCTGTGATAGCTTGAATGTCACCTGCACCGATATGGGTCACCATCCTGTGGAAACAGGATTTCAGTGGTCAAATCACTTTCACCTGTGCTTTTCCCCCCACCCAAGGCCAGCAGGAACAATCCACTTCCCACCTGCTTCTCCCATATCAAAAGGACACAAAATGTCAGAGTGGTTGGCATCACCACTCTGAGTCGGTGGAGAGCCCACTGCAAGATCTAAAGCTGCTTCTCTAACTCCTGGTGTAAACATCTGCAAGGTATGTTTGTAGTGCTAATCATGCTCAGTGTTACACAGAAATCATCTTTCAGTCCCTTCCTCCTCTCCTCTTCCCCCTTCCTTCTAGGCTAAGTCTTCTCCTGGTAGCCATGACCTAACATCTTTCTTCTCTGACCTCCAGGTAATTTTCTGCTCCCAAATTCATAAACTCCTTTCACACTTCATCTCTCTGCCAACTCATACAGAATCTATCCTTCAAACAAAGCCATTCCTGACTTTTCTCACTCACACTGGTTGCTGTTAGCTTATAATAACACTAGTTTTTATTTAATTATCTACTTTACAATATCATAGAATGTTAGAGCAAAAGGAATCTTGAAATTATCTATTTTGCCCAGTAAGAAAAAGGGAGTATAGGAAAATGGGAAACATAATAAGCGCAGAAGAAACAAAGAAGTCCTGATAGAGCAATAATTACAATGAATTAAATGGACTAAATTTGTCAGTTAAAAGACAGATTGTCAGAGTGAATTTATTTTTTGTTTCAAAAGGGACATAAAAATACAATTGAAGGCCAAAAACATATATACCAAAAAAACACTTTTAAAATTATTGTTTGCATAAAGATGTTAATATCAGGCAAAACAAACGTTAAGAGAAAACTTGTATCAGTGATTGACACTAATATTGAAAAAATGTCAATTCATCTAGAAAAATATAACAGTTCTAAAGTTGTATCCTAATTTTTTAAAATGCCTCAAAATATACCAGCAAAATAAATAAATAAAATTACAGGAAAAAAATTTAAAAACCATTCTCACAGTGAAATATTTCAATACACATCCCACATTACCAATAAGCCAAGAACATAAAACAAATAAGTATACTAAAGATTTGAAAAATATAAATAGCATGATTGATTAATGAACATATATAAATCAACACCTGTCACTTTTAAAATATACATTCTTCCATGCACACTAGGACAACTTACACAAATCAGTATTTACAAATACTGACCATTAATTAAGTCTCAAAAGATTTCAAAGAATAGATATACAGACTATGTTTTCTTAAAATGCAATTATAGAAGTCAATAATAAAAAGAAAAATTTGAGAATTTCTATACATTTGGAAATTTGAAATACCTCTTTCAAATAAATAGAGTTGAAAAGGAAATAATAATGAAAATGTTAAACTACTCAGAAGAAAATATTACATATCAAAACCTGTGGAATATAGCTAAAATGGTATTCAGAGGAAAATTTTAGCTTTAAAATAAGCTTATATTAGAAAAGCAAAAGTCTAAAATTAACGAGTGAAGCATAATAAAATTACAGAAAAGTAATCAACTTAAAAGCAGAAAATAAATGAAATAGGAAACAAAGTCATTAGAGAACATCACCAAAGACAAATTCAACTAGTTAAAAAGATAAGCTTAATAATTCTCTGGAAGATTAATCCAGAAAAAGAGACAGAGGGAAGAGACAAATTAAAATGTGATTAAAAAGGAAGCATAACTATAGTTACATTAGAGATTTTTTGAATTCTAAGAGAGCGCTACGAACAACTGTATGCCAAACATTTTGAAAACTTAGATGAAATGAAAACATGCTATCAGAAAAAACAACAACAACAACAACAACAAAACAGAGTTGGGAAGGAATAGGATAGTGCCATAACCCTTCGGAAATCTTCACACACAAATCCACACTCAGGCAATACTGCAGATTTCCACCAAACTTCCAAGAAACATATCATTTCAAAATCACACAAAATCTTCCAGCATACAGAAAAATAGGAACACTTTTACAGGCTATAATTCCTTCAAATGCTCATCAGTTTCTCAATGTCATCGTGGGAAGAAATAAGTAGTTACGCATTCATTAGTCAGTTTGCAACATCTCTCCGCCCTTGGAAATTTTTATCTGTCCTCATATTTGCTCAACTTTCTCTTTTTTTTTTAAAGAAGCTGTGAAAGTTTTTTGTTTGATCTTTATTGATCTCAGAGAGAGGAAAGGAGAGAGAGGGAGAGAGAGAAACATCAATGATGAGAGAGTCATTGATCGGCTGCCTCCTGCACGCCCCCTGCTGGGGATCGAGCGCGAAGCCTGGGCATGTGCTCTGACCAGGAATCAAACCAAGATCGCCTGGATCCTAGGTCAATGCACAACTGCTGAGCCACACCCAGGCACATCAACAAAAAGTTGATGAGCCGGCTTGCTCATCAGCTTTTTCTTTCTCCATGTTGACACACAGAAATCTGAAAGCATATTCTTTTCTTAAAGCTGCCAACTTGAAGTATACAAATGGGCCCAACTCTTCCAAATAAACTCAAGGATTAAGAGTTGAATTACAATGTCTTAGTCTTTTGGAAAATTTAAGAAGTCAAATATTGTTTTTTAAATCTTTACAGACATGGTTATTTCCATTATCTGAAGCCATCTAAGAAATCATAAAGAGAACTGAGGGGCAGTTTACTCCCACAAAAGGAAGCTGTAATAAACAAATATATGGAAAATGTTTGACTCAATATTAATAAAATGCAAAGTCAACCTTGAGATGACAATTTATTCCTGTTAAATTATTAGAGTTATTCAAAAGCTTTAAATATTCACACAAAAAGTGGCACTGTCGTGTTGACCTTGGGACATTCCCATGTACTGGTGGCACTGTATGGCTGTACAATAATTTTTTGAATCTACTAGGAAATGTATCCTAAAGAAAGAACAGAACAAAATAACCACAAAAAGCTATATCCGTGAAGATAGTGCACGAATATCTGTAACAGCAAAGACTTGTAAACAATTTAAATGTCTATGTAAATGGTGCCACATTAAGTTAATGGAATAATAATGCGATATTATACTGCCCAAATGTTATTAAGCAGCTTGTAAGAGAGATAATGATGGTCACTATGTATCATCATGGGAAGCGATAATGACATAATGTTAAGTGAAAGCAGATTATAAATCAGACCACTAAGAACAACTACAAAAAAATATATGCACGTGGAGGTGAAAGAACATCTGAAAACTAGGAAATCAATTATTGGATTAGAATAATGGCATAGTAAGTGATTTATATTCTATTGTTTAAACTTCCTTTATTTTGTTGTGGGGGAAAAAATGCCTTTAAATTATTTTTAAAGAAATTGTTTTCATGAATGAGAGATGGTGCAGGCTAGCCTTCCAAACCCAGGGACTTTAGCATGGACATTTATCACAGCGAATGGATTTGAAAGATGACCATTAAACTCCAATGGATTTATTTAACTATAATGGCAAAGCATTTGGCCACACTTATATGCTTTTTAGTAGCTCATCACTATAAGTAATTTTCCAGAACGTTTTTTTTTCCCTTTTCATTTAATCAATCAAATTCATGTACTAACCAAAGAAATACCAAGAGACCCAGTGCTGCTCTCATAAGAGATTTGACATGGATAATGTAAGTTCTGTGATTCATAGGGTACAGCTGTAGTTCTTCAGCGAGAGTCTCTCTCACAATTTGCCTGCACTCCAAACATTTCTGGAGGTAAATTTCAAATTTTAATATCTAGATTATATGATCAAATTTAGCTGCAGTTGAAAACAACCAAGAATTTCCATGAGAGGAGCTACCAAACATATTCATTCGCTCTGAACTTACTTGTTCATGAGGATGGCAGAATCTTTACCAGCACAGGTCAAGTTTCTTGACTAGAATGGAGGCCAGTAACTCGGGGGCCCTCTTTACTTATATTGTTGTCTTCCCCTCGCCCCTCATCCTCTGATCACCACAGGGAAGCCCCCGACCCCTATGTGGGGCACAGGAAGGAAAGGAACTGAGGTATGGCGCTAAGATAGAGAGAAGTGCCCTTACCGGACAGGACACCCCTGTGTGTGGAGAAGCTCCCCTTGGCCACCATTTCACTTCGAGGTACTTCCATATATAGCCAAGTATATGCTTTAGCTTTTGTTAGTAATCCCCACCCGGGGATGTTTTTTCCATTGCTTTTCAGAGAGAGTGGAAGGGGGAGAGGGAGGGAGAGAGACGGGGAGGGAGAGAGGGGGAGGGAGGGAGAGGGAAAGAAACAGTGATGTGAGAGACACATCGATGGGTTGCCTCCCACACACGCCCCACTGGGGCCGGGATCGAACCTGCAACCAAGGTACGTGCCCTTGGCTGGAATGGAACCCGGGACCCTTCAGTCCATGGACTGATGCTCTAACCACTGAACATAACCGGCCAGGGCTATATTTTATACCGTAGCTGCTTCAAAATTGATTGGGAGTGGTGGCAGCCTTTGGCTTCAAAGTTGGAAAGTATGAAAATAACTCCTCATAAAATAATCACTGTTAACATAATGACAATAGCTAAGATTTGTAGCACAAATAACACTTTACAAAACGCCTTTGCATGTATTTCACTTAATTCCTACAGCTATTTTACATCCCAAGAATATGAATGTTCTCATTTTACAGATGGCAAAACTGAGGCTCAAAGGGACAGTAGGTGAACCAAACTATGGGCCTGATATGTTAGTATCTTTATGTGGAAAAGATGTCAGAGTTTTGACTTGTCTCAACATAGTGCAGGCAGGAGGCGTATAGCCAGGACTCGAGCAAAGCCCTTCTAACTCAAACCTCATGCTCCTTTGCAAACAGGGGGTGATGTTCTTCTTAGGGAGGTGTGTTGTTTTCTGATCTTTAGGAAATGAACATCTATATGGGCCGGGATGTGTAGCTGGACAGACGAATTGTCATTTGAAAGCCATAGCTGACTTGAGCTGCGTCTGTGTTTCATGGAGGAAGTCAGGAAGAAGGGTAGAGAGTGTGGCTTCCACCATACCAGGTGAAAATTAAATCTCTATATGCTCGTTAAGGTAAGGGAGGAAGGAAACTGAAGCTTGAAAGCCTCTGCCTGCTCTTCTGTCCTAAAGGGTTTAGGTGACCCCTTATTTTATTTTAGATTACTCTTCATTTCAGCAGCGCCCACTAATGGGTCTTTGGATATGCAAAAGTAGACCCAAACTCACTAGAAGGGTGGGAAGAGAATTTATTCTGTACAATAATATGAGACAAATGGAATCTAGAGGGGAGCAAAGAGACTGTGCACCAATGGGCAGATTCTCAGAAGCATACAACATCCATGTTTAAGTTTTCTGTCTTCAAGGCGATAACCCCTCCATCGCCCTGGACCTTCTCAAAGGCTGCACACCCGTAATACACTGGCAGATGCACACGGACACATGCACACATGTGCGCACACACACGCCCTGCATAAAGGAGTTTGGGAGTGAACAGAAAAAAAGTTCAATTTCATGTTTGATTTACTATATGCAGCAGAAAGGAGAATCAGAGGAGACAGGCTGTAACCAGATTGAATTATCAATGTGAAAAGGTGACTATGAGAACATAATCCCTGAGAACCTGTAAAAGTGTGTGGAAAATATCAGATTTAGCTCAGAATTGAAATCTCAAGGACAGGCTGACTTCGCAACCTCTGGGTAAATAACACACCTACGTATAGGAAAGATGTGTACGAGCCTTCCATAGTTTGGTTCATCAATTTACTCAGCAAATACTCAGTGCCTATCAATTGCCAGGCATCATTGCTAGATGCTGACATCAGGAGGGTGAGCCAGCGCTTTCTCAATAATGCGAGAGAGAGTAAGGAACCGGGCGAGGTCAACTCCGTGTGGCGAGAACTAGGAAGGAAGCCCCAGAGCTGTGAAAATGCAGAGAGGAGACACTAATCCCGTCTTAAGAGCAAAAATACTTGATAAGCGCACCCCCTAGATTTTCCAGAACAAACCCAATTTCAAACAATTTGCCTCCAGAGATATACTTTACAGGGCCAGTCTATTTACCCTGATCATGATTCCGAAAATACGGCCACCACTTCCACGGCCCACCAGGAGTTCATCCGTCTTTATGACGTGATTTTCCACCTTCAACATCGCCTTAGGAGTACCGACGCGAGCCGCGAGAGAGCAAGCTCATTACGCAGCCTCCTCCACGGTTTGCAACGAACTAAAAACCCTGCACAGAGCGCAAAACACAAGTAGCTGGGAATTCTGAAAAAGAAACAGATCAGAAAAGGTAAAGCGCCGGTGCAGTGTTGAGTCCCCGGTCTTCTCCCTCCTTTGTCTCCTTCTGTGAACCCAGGGCGGTGAGGAGTGGAAACGCGCAGGGGGCTAGGGCAGCAAAAATGTGAAAGCAGCACTCAGTTTTTGGCTATAGGACCAAGAAAAGGGGCTCTTCTGAGCCAGAAGGTATGCGAGGAAATCCACAGGGTTTTCTCTCTCTGTGTGTGTCTCTCTGTCTGTCTCTCTGTTTGCCCCTCTCTCTCTGTCCCTCTGTGTGTGTGTCTGTGTCTCTCTTTGTGTGTGTCTTTCTCTCTGTCTCTCTCTCTGTGTGTGTGTCTCTGTCCCTCTCTGTCTCTCTCTGTCCCTCTCTGTCTCTCTCTCTGTTTCTCTCTCACTGTCTGTCTCTGTCTCTGTCTCTCTCTGTCTGCAAAAGCCATAGCAATGGTATATATCTAGGTAAACATAATAGACTCTTTTTCCCTCTTAAGTTTTCTTAAGAGCACAAATAAATAAAACTAAAATAGAAAAATAATAAAGAAAATGCAGTCAGACCAAAAGCTACTTCTTTGGGAAGAGTAATAAAATGTATAATCATTAAGACTGACTGACCAAGGGGGAAAAAGGTGACAACGCAGTTTTCCAATATCAGGAATGAAAGCAGTACATCACCACAGGCAGCACAGATGTTAAAATGATAATGATACTACAGACATTGAGTCCATAAATCTAAAACGTAAATGAACTGGCCCAAATCCTTGAAAAACACAACTACCAAAACCCATTCAAGGATATTAGATAACAGGAAAGGCCCTATAGTTACTAAAGATATTGAACTACTGGATGAAAATCTTCTGGCAAAAAAATTTCAGTTCTAGTGGTTCATTGGCCAATTCTACAAAAGACTTATAGAAGCAATTATATGAATCCTATACAACTGCTTCTAAAAAATAGATAATATGTACAAAATCCTTTTATGTAGCCAGCATTACCTTGATACCAAACCTAAAGACATTACCAAAAAAATAAAAATTCTGTGCATAAGTATAAGTTCAAAAATCCATGAAAATTGAGTTAAACTATTATCAAATCAAATCTAGCAATATATAAAATGGATCGTGATCAATTTGGGTTTATCCCAGAAATGTAGGTTGTTTCAACATTCAAAAGTCAACCAGTATAATTCATTATCTTAACAGACTAAAGAAGAGAAGCCACATGATCATTTCAATAGGTGCAGAAAAGGCAATTGAGAAAATGTATGTCCATTAATGATTTTTTAAAAATTCTCAGCAACTATAAACGTATGAGAACGATCTTAACCTGGTAAAAATCATCTACAAAAAAACACTACAGGTAACTTCATGCTTAATGGTGAAAGACTAAATACTTTCCTCCTAAAATTGGAAACAAGGCAAGCATGTACACCCTCACCACTCCTACTCAATACTGTGCTGAAAAACCTAACCAGTACATTGAGGTGATGAGAAAAAAGGGGGGGGGGGCATATACATTAAAAAGTAGAAATAAAACTTCCTCTGTTTGCTGATAATATGATTGTCTGTAGAGAAAATCTAAAGGAGCCCATAAATGAACTCCTAGAAATATTGAATGAGTTTACCATGGTGCCAAGATTCAAGGTCAATATACAAAAATCAATAGTATTTCTATATATTAGAAATGAACAATTGGAAATCAAAATTAGGAACAGCACCACTTGTAATAACAACACCAAAAAATGTAAATACACAGGTATAAATCTAACAAAATATGTGCTGGACACTGTGATGAAAAGTACAAAATAGTGAAGAAGGAAATGCAAAGAGCTCTAAAGAAATGAAGAAATATACTATATCCATGGACTGGAAGAGTTGGTGAGATTCTCTCCAATCTGATCTATAGAGTCAATACAGTCCCAATCAGAACCCCACAACCCTTTCGAAGGTATTGATAAGCAGATCCTAGCTTTTGTATGAGAAGGCAAAGGTACTAAACTAACCAAATAAATTCTGGGAAGGACCAAGTCAGAAGACTCATATTACCTATTTTCAAGCCTTAATCTAAAGCTATAGTAATTAAGGCAATGTAGCACTGGTAATAAAAAAAATAAAAATAGCCACACAGATCAATAGAACAGAATAAGGGGTTCACAAGTGGCCTACTCATACATGAACAACTGGTTTTTCACAAAATTGCAAGACAATTTAACGGAGAAAGGATCGTCTCTTCAGTAAAGATGCTGGAACAATGAGACATGTCCATATGCAAAAAATTAATCACAACCTATATTTTACTTTTTATATAAAAGATTAACTGAAAATAGATCTAAATATAAAAATGTAAAACTGTTAAAAATTCAGAGGGGAACATAGATTTGTGTGACCTTAGATTGTGCAGGGTTCTTAGATATGACACCAAAAGCACGAGCCACAAAAGGAAAATTTTGATAAATTGACATCAAAATACAAAATTTTTGCCCCATGAAAGATACTGTTAAAAGAATAAATACACAAGTCATAGATTGGGAGAAAATATTTGCAAGTCACCTATCTGACAAAGAACTTGTAAACAGAATCCATTAAAAAGCTCAAAATTCAACAATAAGGAAACCAACATCGCAATTTAAAAGCGAGCATAAGATTTGAACAGACACTTCACCAAACAAGAAGTACCTATGACAAATAAACATGTAAAAAAAGTCATCAACATCATTAAAAATACTACGAGATGCCACTATACACCTATTTGCCTGGCTAAAATATAAAATGCTGACGAAACAAGAAATATGAAAACTATGGTCACACAGAAATTTGTGTATAAATGTTTACAGCAGCTTAATTCATAATCACCAAAACTAACTGAGGTGTGAATGGATAAACAAATTGTGATACAACCACACAGTGGACTATTACTCAGTAATGTGAAAAAATGAACTATTGATTCATACGAAAACATCGATTAATCTCAAATGCATCTTACTAAGGAAAACAAAAACAAAACAAAAAAAACACCTCCCAAAAGACTACATATTGTATGATTTCATTATCTGACACTCTGATCAGGCAATAGCATAGTCACAGAAAACAGATTGGTGGTTGCCAGAGTTTGGAGCTGGGAGGAGTTGACTACAAAGAAGTACAAGAGAATTTGGGGGTAATGGAACTGTTCTGTATCATGACTATGGTTTTGGGTACACGACTTAATCTGCGTATAATTTTAAAAAACAAACAACAAAAAAACACCTTACATACACCTTGAACACATGGAAAAGTGAAAGACAGACCATTGACACTTGACTTCAAGCAAGAGTAATTAGGAAACATGCCAAAACACCATATACTTAGATCATTATGGGAAAGCTAGCAACTATATTTTGTAAAGGCTTTCATAATGGCATAGATTGGATTAACAGTCAATGTCTCCATACCTAGCTTTCACCTTTAACTCAAAAATTATGGGATCTAATCAAACGCTAAGGCTCATCATGCAGAGAGCACATTACATGTAACCCTCTTAGAATCGTTGTGCTTCTGAATAAAACATTTGGAGGCACTTAATGGAAAGGTGGTAAGTTCATTGACTTTGTTATTATTACCATAATTAAGGCAAAATATAGCTCGCTAAAAAGGTCTTGCCAAGATAATGAAGATTTCTTAATTACGCGAGTCTTCGGAGCAAGCTAACTTTATGTTAAACTCAATTTCCCCTTGTCACACTAAACCCTTAATCTGAGAGAAACTCGAAGCGGAATCCTGGAATCTGAGAAATAAAAGAAATTACAGGTATCACAGAATCAGACCAAGCCCCACATTTTACAAGTGTGAAATCTGGTTTCCTCTCTTGTGGGACACAGAATTTAAACTCTTACAATGATTGTAGATGGTTTTAGACTAGAATGTGGAGTTTCAAATATCTGTCTAGGCAATAGGCAGAGAGAAAGAAATGGCCTTAATAACCTTAAAATATATGAATCTAGCTCCACTCATTTCCTGTGACTTTGCTTTGAAGACTGTGTGGATTCTGTTGGAGGGTTTTATAATCACTTCTAGTTTTGTAGATTGACTTAGATGTCGGGGTGATCTTTCCTGAAAACAAGCAAGAGAGATAACAAGCCCGCCCCCTGCCCCCTACCACAACGCTACCCCTCAGCCCCGTGCCCAGCCCCAGCTTTGTCTGCACCAAGGAGAAGAAAGAAGATGCCATTTTGCCGGGTCACAGGGAATAAAGCCATAGATGGAGAATGGCAGGCAATCTAAGAGCCTGTGAGAAGACTTCACAGATAATATTAATTGTCCAGCCTCTTCTTATCTCTCCAATGGAAAAAGTTAATATGCACCCAGAGGAGCGAGGGCACAGGTACAAAATTTCCCTAAGACATTATTACCTTCAAAATCCATGCAAAAATGTGTGTGCTGCTCCATAATTTATCACCTGTTTTAGTATACGAATAAAATTTCCACCAAACCAAAAATTATCTGTTTCTAGGAAATGCCCCTGAACTTGCTGGATATGAGTAATGTTTATCTTTTAGCTCTTTGTGTCATTCCCCCAAGCAGACATCTGTGGTAAACATAGAAATGTGTGTTCTAAACAAAAACATACACAATAATCTAGTGAAATTGGAATTTTTCTGGGCTGCGGAAGCAGAGGTAGGCCTGGCACACACATTCCTGTTGCCAGGCCTTCCTCTGGGTAGGTAGTCAACAGAGATGAGTGCCATGTCCATCAAAAAGGCTGGTACAAGAATGTTGATAGCAGTTTCATTCATAACAGCCAAACACTGGAAATGACCCACATGTCTACACACAGTACAATGAATAAATAAGCATGCAATGGTCATATGGTGAACTACTAAACAGCAATAAAAAAAGAACAAGCTACTGATACACAAAACCATAGGGATGAATCGCACAGATAAAATGTTAAATGGAAGAAGTCAGACGCTAGAGATTAAATGTTTTATGAATCCATTTAGTTGACATTTAAACACAGGTAAAAAAAAATGTCTATGATGATAGAAGTTAAAATTAGACTTAGCTTTAATGGGAGGAATACCCCTGGGGGGGGTGGGGGGTCCTTCTGGGACCCTGAACATGTTCTAAGCCTTGATCTAGGTGGAAGTTACATGGGTTTATATATAGGGTGTCCCCCAAAAATGTATACACACACTTTGAATAATTATAAAGGCAGTGTTTATTAAAATACATTTCATTTTCAAAGTTGAGCTATCAGCTGTTCAAGTATTATACATTTTGGGGGACACCCTGTATAGTATAGGGACCAAAATTAAAAGTGTCAAGCATGGTGATTAAAGGAGTGGCAAGGGCTCTAAAGGCTGCCATCAGAAGTATCCCAAATCCAACCAGGTTGCCCTTCTTTTTGAAACACATCCAGAGAACAAAATTCAAATTCCTCATTTAATATGACCTACAGGCTCACTGTAATCTGAATCCTGCTTACTTTCCCGGCCTTTTTATATGCCCTCCCTCCCTTTCCCTGGAAAACAAATGCAAACAAATGCTTTCATGCCTGTGGTTCTAAGGAGGCTCCCTTCCTTCTACCTGGAATGCCTCTCTTCATGGCACTCAGCTGTCAGTCCTCAGCGCCCAGGAGCATTGCGGGTCTGAGTATCTCAGGAGGGCTCTTGCCTCCCTCTACAGACTCATAGTGTTTTTGAAAACAGCCCAGCTCTGCTCCCAACAGGCCTTGCAGCTAAGGAGCAGCATATGGCAAATCAAAAGCTCGACTCATCAACAGGCCCGTTGAAGATGCCCCACAGCCTCTCTCCGCAGCCAGGATTCGCAAGCCTTTGCCCAGCATTAAATTCACTCACCCATTTTTTTTACAGCCATCCTTCTGTGAGTCCAGAAGCAAAGCCTAACCTGAATTATCCCCAGAAGGGAAGCACGTTGATTTTCCCCTCCCACCATCTCAGGTGTTTACAACCCACCAAGGTTTCAGGATCAACATTAGATCCTGAATGATGTAAGGTAGCTCTAAGACCAGGATATTGAAATAATAAATCAGCTAGGCTTTGCCTAGATGGGCCACTCCTGAGAGGTGAAGAAAAACACATCTTCATTTGCACACAACTCCAAGGGTTCATGAGCATCCATTTCAGAAGAGAAAAGAATCCAGGACAGCTTCAGCTTAACCTAACGTCTGAGCAAGAAGGGAGGGGGTAAGCAAAGCAAGGCTGGTGGCATCCTAGAACTCGGAATGACAGAGCCAGCCCAGTCACATGGTGTGTTTGTCCAGCAGATTTTGGGTCATGTTCAGCTCTTTCTGATCCTACCTCTCCATCCCTGGTGACTAATGCCATTGAAGAGGAGTAGCCCTCCTGAAGGAGCAGCAGTTCAAAATTATTCTAAAAGATCAACCGAGTGAAAGTATATTTGTGAGGTCAATTCTTGTTCCACGCAGCACATATTTTTATCTAGCCCTGAGCCGATTTTTAATTCCCAGGGCCATTCTGATTAACCTTATCTCTAAAATCTCTTCTCATCGCCAGGGCCCCAAAGCAGTGAATGCATATGGGTAAGATCAAGAATTGTCGATTCTTTTGAATAATTCAGCGGCATAGTCATCCTTGTGAGCTTTGAGGGGCTATGCTAATATCAGCTTTACGCGGGTTATCTAGAACCACAGAGTATTCAGGACACGTTTCTCGCCTCAGGTAAAGAACTACATTGGTTCGGATTCAAGGTGGCCATGCAGGATTATCCTGAACTCACCTTCCCCCAAGGACACATGGAATCTATAGCTACACATGGAACAATTTCCTCTAAATTAAAAAAAACACACAAACCAACAGCCCACCTGGCGTGGCTCAGCGGTTGAGCACCGACCTATATGATCCTGGAAATCGTGGTTCGATTCCCATCAGGGCACATGCCTGGGATTGAGGGCTCGATCCTCAGCACTCGGCCTGCTGGAGGCAGCTGATCAATGATTCTCATCATTGATGTTTCTCTCTTTCTCTCCCTCTCCCTTCCTCTCTCTGAACTCAATAAAATATATTTAAAATAAATAAATAAATAACTAGCTGAGCAACAACCACATATTGGGCAAGTGGAAAACAGAATGAAACACACGCACACCCAAGTGGGTAAGAGAGGCTGAGACACAATCTCGACATAAACCTACCCGCAGCGAAGCGAGGCCACTCACAGTTCCAGGGAACCCAAACCCCATAGCTTCTCCTTAAGGAGCAAAGGGTTTGAACCCCACACCAGAAACCCCAACTTTTAAGACCTGTACCTGCGAGATGAGCCCCCAAAACATCTAGCTTTTTTTTATTGACTTTTTAAATCTTTCTCGTTGAAAGTATCAAAGGAGTCCCCTTTTTTCCCTATTGACCCCTTCTACCCCTCACCCCCCCCAACACCCCCGATGCTCCACCCCACCCCACCCCTACCCTTCCCCAGGCCTTCCCCACACTCTTGTCTGTGTCCCAGGGTTGTGCATATGGGCATATAAATTCTTTGGTTAATCTCTCCCCACCCGCCCACCCCCACCTAGCTTTGGAAGCCAAAGGCACTTGCTTGCACCAGGCCCACAGGCTGTAAGTGACCTGGGGAAAAAGCCCCTAAAATGCCCGCAGCTTGGACTCACCTGCCCCAGGGCCCAGCGCAGAGGCAACGGGTAGAAAAGCGCCCAGACTTCCTGCGACAGGAACCTCATTCACGCACCTTGACGCTGTTGGCCTGAGGGTTGGCATCGGACTCCACACACACCCGGAGGCCTCTGGAAAGCCCCCTGGGTGGCGCTGCTGGTGGCCCACCTTCTGCCCTCCAGCGGCAACTTACGCGGGCCTCTGCAGCCCCATTTTCCCGGCTGCCGCCAGGGGGCCCCCCCTAAGCCCTCCCGGCCCTGGGGGCCAGCGGGGCTTCCATCGGTGGGTCCCACAGGGCTGTAACCGATGGAGAAAGAGTCCTTAATTAGCTGCCACCGCCAGGGCACAGCAAGAGGCAACAGTCCCAGGCGCCCAGCCTTGCTGTGGAAGAGCCACAGCGATGCAGGCTCTGGAAGCTTCAGCTGCGGAAGCTAATCTGGGACACAACTGCTCGGGAGCACTGGGGACTGACCACCCGGGAGCATCTTGCTCTGAAGAACAGGGTTCTGGTTCTCCATTTCTCTTCAACCACTTTCCCCACCAGGTAATAACTCCAGAGCTTTTCCCACAACAGCCGAAAGAAAGAGTCCGATACAGTGACGGAAGCAGAGGGTTCAGCCCGGTGGGTAGAATGGTTCCTTCCTTCCAGCCGCCCAGAACTATCTCAGCCAGGCCCGGGCAGCGAAAGCCACTGAGAGATGCCAAAGCGATGCAGATGCCTACAAGTTACCGGACCAGTTTGATGACCCAAGTTAAGGTACGCATTAATATAGTCTGCCCACACGGACCAAAATGCCAGATGTTGCAGAACCTGCTTAGAAGCACACGAGCATAGAGCTCCTAGTGATTTTTCTAGTTCAATATACTCACAGATATTTTAGACTCTAAATGTGCTAACTTTATAATCCATTGACCTCTACCACATGTGTGTAGAATTCAACCTCTACCTAATGGAGAAATGTTAAAGCTGCCTATTATTGAGCACAGGCATAGCTTGTTTTATTAAGCGTCCCTTTACTGTACTTCACAGGTGTGGCATTTTTAAAAATTGAAGGGAAGGCCCTTTGCCAGCAAAAAGATTACAACTCAATTTATTGTGATACCCACTTTATTACCATGGTCTGAAACCAAACCTGCGGTTTCTTTGAGGTATGCCTGTATCTGATTAACCACGTTAAATTGAAGGATATTTCTAAAGAAAGTATTTTCAAGTACTTGCGAAACAGTTTAATGGAATTAACGGCTCAGGTATGTATCCCTTGGAAATGGGTTCAAAGTACAATAAATCGTGTTTTTTATACAAGCGGCCCTCTACTCATTTTCTTCCTGGAGAATTGGAAGGTTGTAGGTCCAACTGGTACACCACTGAATACTTGTACCCTCAAATTCACCTGATAGAGAATGTTATTAAGAATTCATGAGTTTTTAGAAGTAAGAATTGATCTATCTTCAATTTTGTTCAAGCACCCTCCTTAGGAGGTAGGGCTGGCCCATCTGAGAAGCAAAGATTCAGTGCTGGGGATCCAAAAACCTTGAACTAGAGGTGACAAGCTATCTAAGGCAATATGAAAAGAAGCTGAAACACACACAATAGCCAAAATCTATTGAAAATAGCTGAAAGCAAGATGCAGAAAAAAGAGATTTTTTAAAAAGGAAAATCCACTGAGGTTTAAGGGAAGGAATAAAAATGTTGAGGTCAGAAGGGGGTTAGCTCAGACAAAGATGACGTCAGGAGCAAGCAGGGAAGATCCAAAGTGCTAACTGAAAGGACCATTCAGGTGTCTGTGGCGTGCTTTTGCACTTGTGCGGGCAGGAAGGACATAACCAGCTGGTTTAACAAATCAGAAGTAGGCTGCAGAAGCTTTTGATCACACAGATGGAAACTGTGTGTGGGTCAGTCATCTCAAAATAGGTCACGGACTCTTAAATGATTCTTCTAAGCATTTGTCAAATCGCCTCTGTGAAAAATAGATCACACAGGAATGGGCTCTTGGCACCATCAATTCAGAACCTAGCCAATGCTTTAAAATTTTTAAAAGGCTGTGTTCTAAGCCCTCCACTTTAAAATTTATACTTGGGGTAAAATGCAAGTCAGGTTCCTTAATTTTCCTATCACAGTGTTCACTCTTCCACTTGTGCATCTCCCTCTAAAGTATGTGGATCTCCAATCAATAATACTAAATATTTGTACTTAAGAAAAGAGACATTGATTGTCCCTTCACATTATCGCCTACCCATCTAACCTCCAAACTCTCACTGAGCCAACTGATATTTTAGAGACATAGGCTAAGAAATTGCTATATATTAATTTCCCACAATCTTCCACGCTCTATCTCTGAATCAAGTCAAGTAGCCAGAAAAGCTGTGCTCAAGAATTATTATCTTAGTTCCCTAAAGAAATGCCTTTACAGACCAGTTTATTAACATTATGTCTGTCTTCTTATTGAGAGAATCAAAAATTTGTCATCTCTTGCAAAAGTGCTATTGAAAAAAACTATCTAGCATATTGTGTAATGCCTACTATACAAAACATATCAAAAACAAAATCAGTGGAAGAAAAGTATTATATCCCCTGATAAACAGAAACTTTATTAGAAAATAATGGAATTGAGGTTTTTCACCAAGACACCCAGGAAACTCAAAACTATCATTTTTGAACTTTCTCCATTATTAATTTTGTATTCCTCTACTCTTTTTTTATTGAAGGCCCTCTCAAGTCGTTTTTGAAAAGAGGAAGTATATAGATTAATAGATATTGGCAGTAAATGTCAGAATACTAAAAGTGGAGCAATAATTATAGCTTCACTATTGGTTTGATTTTTTTATGCACATACAACTCATGTTTAACTTCATCTATTAATTTCTTGTATTTAGGGAAGTTCCCTGTGGCAAAAACAATGCTATGCATTTACCGGTTTCCATTTCATTTTCCTCTTCCTGGACATCCAGGAAGAATACACTTCTTTCCCAACCTGTTCGGTTGGCACTATATCTGCGGATCCTGGCCAATGAAATTATAGGTGGAATAAATGTATGTCACTCTAAGCATGACACTTGAAACATTTCATGTTATCTTCTTGCCCTCTCTTCCCGCGTCAGCGACCCTAGAAGCCATGATGAGAAAGCAACATCATAAGAGGGTGCAGCCTTTATTGGACTGGGTCCCTGAGTGACTATGTGGAGTAGAGGCCCTCTACACTCCCATGCGAACATCTGGTAGGACTGGTAAATTCATTAATTGGTCATGTTTGTAATTAATTTAAACATTAATTGGCACCAATTGGTAATTAATTGGTATCAATGGGTAGTTGGTAATTGGTAAATAAATTAATTGGTAAACTTTTTTTGGAATGAGTAACTGGGATTACAGGCTTAGATTTTTTACCATATAACCTCTTCTCTCCTGACTAGTCTCTGTGATATATGTGATTGACAGAACCCTTCATAAAATTTCCACCTTTTAGTCTTCACTTGGATTACAAACTCAAATACCTTTCTGCTCTATTATCCCAATGAACTAGACTAAAAAATGTGCAAAATTCTATGGTCTCCTTTTTACATAATCTTTTTTTAAGTTGTGGTAAAGTACACATAACATGAAATTTCCCATCTTAACCATTTTTAAGTATACAGTTCAGTAGTATAAAATACATTCACATTGTTGTACAACTATCACCACCATACATCTCTTGAACCCTTTCATCTCACAAAACTAAAATTCTGTTCTCATTAAATAATAACTCAATTGCACCCTACTTCCAGCCCCTGGCAACCACCATCCCACTTTCTGCCCTATACATTTGACAACACTAGGTACTCATTTAAGTGAAATCATACAGTGTTTGTTTTTTTGTGAGTGACTTATTTCATTTAGCACAATGTTCTCAAAGTTCATTCATGTTGTAGCATGTGTCAGAATGTCTTTCCTTTTCAAGGCCGAGTAATAGTCATTGTATGTATATACCACCTTTTATTTGTGCATTCATCCATCAAGGCACACAGGCTGCTTCCACATTTTGGCTATTATGAAAAATGCTGCTCTGAACATAGCTGTACAAGTATCTCTTCAAGACTGTACTCTCACTTCTTTGGGGTCAATTCCCAGAGGTGGAGTTGGCATATCATGTCATACTACTTTTAGTTTTTTTGAGAAACTGCCAAACTGTTTTCCAAAGAAGCCACATCACTTCACATACCCACCACCAGTGCACACGTGTTCCAATTTCTCCATGTCCCCACTAACACTTGTTATTTTCTGTTTGTGTATTTGTTTGTTTTATAGTAGCCATCATAAGGAGTATGAGGAAGTGTCTCATTGCAGTTTTGACTTGTATTTCCCTAATAACTAGTGATGTTGAGCATCTTTTCACGTGCTTGTAGGCCATTTGTGTATCTTCCTTGGAGAAATATCTATTCAAGATTTTTGTCCATTTATTAATCAAGTTCTTTGTGTGTTTTTGTTTGTTGTTGTTATTGTTGTTGAGTTGCCAGTATGGTCTTTATAGCCCAAAGCTAAGCAACTAGCTCTTGCCTTACCCTTTTCCTTTGGCTCCCACTCAGAACTACCTCTCCTCAGAGATCAATGCTTAGGAAAGCGATTTTTCCCTAAGGTAGGCTTTCTCCTTATGTGCAGCTAAAGCTGGGATTTTTTTTTTTTTCAGTGAAGGCAGAGACTAAAATAAATGTTATCTGAAGAAAAGAGGTGAGACTTTTTGAAAAGTTAGAGCTTTGTGTATATCATAATAAATTAATTGCCAGCAATGATCAGGCCAAAACGTGGGGATCAACAGTGAAGGAAGCGAGGCAAGATCAACCAAAGACCTGGTCATTATGGCCATATGAAGAGAAGCTTAGTCCAAGCAAAGGTAGCCAGGCGGTCCACAGCACATTTTCCACAGGCTACAGCTATTCAAGGTGCATTGCCAGCAGGTAATTGAATTCTTATTTGTCTAACCAGAAAATTAAGCCTGTCAGTCTAAGTCAGGATGGGAATGCCCTGACCTAAACTGAGTGTCTCTCATGGATGTACCACTTTCTTGTTTCAGAGAGAATCTCTAGCAGCTATGAGCTTCTTCCTGCTGGGGAATTCTGAGGGTCCATGTAGAACACATTCCTTTGAGTTAACCCACCGGAACAGAAGAGAGCTTAAGTATTTGTATTCCAGCTCCCATTAATCTACTGGCTAGGGGGTGGCTGCTGGGGCTGGGAGTGGCACTAATTCTCCAGCACAGCTCCAGTGATAGAGTAGGTGGTAGAAACCCTGTGAACTCTCTGAGGACCCATCAGCCCAAGCTCACTGCCATTTCCTCTCTGGGATCTTGCCAACTCTCTGAGATTCTATTCTGGAAGCAGTACACAGAGTCTTCAGACAGACCTGTCATTTTTTATTGCACTCCCCTACCCAAATTAGCCCAAGGGAGACGGTCAAGGTGCCAGTACCTCCAACATCTGTTTTTTCAGGGACTTATAATATCTAAGCTCACTTTACATTGTTTCTCCTCAGTTTCATTTCCACCTCTCAACCTATGGAATCCTTGTCTAGTCTCCTGGCCTGATTCCCAGCCCTGACTCATTTCGTATTCTTCTAACTCTATTGTTCAGCCTCTGAGTACTCTAGAAGTTAAGGCTGTTCTTTTGAAAAAATTCAGAAGTTTTCTTAGCTTTCTTTTTCATTCGCAGAACTTAAGGCAATGAATGCCATAGTTCTAGCAGTTCAAATAGGAACAGAAAATATCCCCAAAAAATCCTTTTAGTAACTATTGCAAAAATATCATGAAACTGTGACTATCAACCCATGACTATTAACCCTGCTGATTGCTCTTCGGTTAATGAGAATTGTATTCATTTATCAAGGGGCAGGAGGTCTTCTGCAGATACACTCAATTTTGGGACAGTAAATCCTTTATCTAACTTTTATTTCAAGGGCTATATCAATATGTACTTCAGTAGATATCCCTAAAATTTCACAGGTCCTTCTTTTTCAGATGATGACAAGCACATCATTTTTGTCTCTAAATGAGAAGAATTAACCTTGCTACACTTTCTGGATTTACTGTTGGAGGTCTCAGTGTTTGTCCCTTATGGTTCCAGATTTGCAAATGAGACAGAGCCAGCGAGTGTTATCTCACAACTCAGGCAAATTAGATGCCAGGAAGGATACTGAAAAGAGAAGATGGTATCATCTGTCTTTCAAGGGTATTGCTCAGATTGACAGCCCCTCATTTAACCTTCTCTTTTCCTTCCCTTGAATTAATAGCTCAGCTCACTGCTCCATAAGAAGTCATCTGCTTTATTGAAATTAAAATTCCAGATATACTGGGGAGAGCCACTAGACAGAATCTGTCACTTGTTGACTTTGTTCTCTTGGGATGGAAAGGTCTATACCCTGATGGATGGATTGTACTGAAGAATATTTAAGGAAGACTTTGGATGTGATGGATAAAAGAGGAGGTTCGGAAAGTAATGATCCTTCCCTGATTTTCAGATGCCTACATATTTATGGGCTTCAGTCGATGGCATCCTTGCTGGGCCCTACCATCATTCCTGCATTTCCCATGGTGTCCAAGAAATGATGCCGCCAGATTTAGTCACGAATATACAACTTTATATACAGCCCAGGCTTAAGATTAATTCAACTCACTCCATGAAAATATGAGCATTGAGCATTATTTGTTTTGATATACCTATAATGATTAGGGTCTAACCCACCCCCCAATCAAGAACCACACATGTTTATGACAGGAATATAATTACAAAATATACCTAGGTAATTAATTATTCAACAAATAGCCATTGAGTAACTACTGTGTTTTAAGGACTATTTCAGGTGCTCATCATATAGTGGTAAACTAGACAAACAGAGTCACTCACTGCCCTCAAAAGTTTATAATCTTACCGAGTAGCCAGAAAGAATATACTATAAAAACAAATAAACTCACTGATTTTAGATTGAGGTAGATGCCGTGACGGAATCAAAACAGGGTGAAGTGATGGCAGCAAGCACTGGGGCGGACACACTTTGGGTGAGCGGCCAGGGAAGGCATCCCGAAAGAGATGACATATGAGACGAATGGTGAGGAGACAGATATAAAACAAACTGGGGATTGTTTTATATCTTGGGATAGCCCAAGAACTGAGAGGCCAATATGGTTAGTCTAGTGACTGAGTCAGAGTGATAGGAGAGGCCAGAACCCAATGAAACTGGTGTGAAGACTTCGAGTTTTTAGCTAGAGTTGGTTCCATCTAAGTTTTAAAAATATCACTCATATTTTTATATCAAATTGGGTGAAAATTGGGTAATGGTGAAACACAAGTGAGGCATAGACACTGTTTAGGTAGCAATAGTGTAATTCAGATGAATAAAGGTGGGGAGATAGACTTGGGTATCAGGAAAAATGAACCACATTGGTTTTGAATCAGAAACATCATAACCAATTCTTCATTTTAAACTTATTGGATGCTGGAAGGAACAGATCGAGCTACTTTCTTTCCACTCAGAATATTTTGGAGATAATATATATATTTGCGGAGAAAAACAAAAAGGAAACAAAAATTGGAGGGAAAGCACATTGATGATGTCATTTGCAAATTAGCAAAGAAAAACACCATGCATTTTAGCAATCAACACCTTTTCACAGGTTCCTGAGTCCACACACTTTTTTCAAGAAGAGACAAGATCAAAGGTTACAATGCAAGTGCTTAAAGGCAAACTCAGATAAAAAGAATTTGATAATAAAACCTGTCTTTAGAGAAAGAAGATGAAAGAAAATCTCCAAAGAGGAAACCTACCACTTGGGACAGAGAGAAAAACACAGTTTAATTTAGTCTTATTGGGACCCACCTTCAGCTTGATTCATTGGACAATCAAAACTTCTGTTTAGTTTGTTTCTTATCAGATCAAAGGAAAGCCTTTCGGGAACAGCACCTCATCCACATAAACAAAATTTCCCCAGCATTTTTACCGTGGTGCAGGAGTCTTTGTTTCAGGTGTTCCCTTTACAATCAATTTGGTTAAAAGGAAGCATATAATTTTTATCACTGTTTAAATTTCACAGGTGTTAGCAGCAGAGACAGACTGAGAACATGTAGATAAGAGGAGACTAGTAAGATTGTGCTAGTGGACTAGACGTGAGGGGTAAAGAAAAGGGAGGAATCGAGGTAAATTCCTCAACTATGGGCTGGAGCAGTAATGTAAATCTTTATGAAGGTAGAGAGCTTAGGAGACTTAGAAACTAAGAACTAAACTCCTTGGAAACTAAGGGATCTCAGCAGTTGGTTCTTACTGGTTTAATAAAGATTCCAAGCCTCGAGTAGGGATCATATTAGAGCCTCTTTATCACAAGACTTCTCGGAGCACTTAGTGTGGGTAAATACATTGAAATCTCTGAGGAACACAATACACAACATCTCACATTTAATTGACCACAGAGCTCTCACACCGTTAGTGTTCTGCAGCACTCTTTAGCAAACAACGTCTAATTGTTTTGAACGTGTCAGCCTTGTCTTTCAGGTTAAACCATAAAGTGCCCAAGAGTAAGAGAAACAATTGCTTCTTTTGTATTCCCCATAGTACCAGCACGGGGCGGGGGGAAGAGCTGTGCAATAAATATGTGTCACTTGATAAAATTATTTAAATTCCTCAGTCAGCATATATTTTCTATTTTTGGAGTGCCTGCTATATGCTGGATATTATCCTAGGCACTAAGAAAACAAACATGAATTAAATACAACCTCTGCCCTCAAGAAACAAATAGCTCAGTAAAGAAGAAAGGCAAGTACATAAATACCTGCAAAACTGCTTACTAATTACTGCAATGTCAGGTTTACAAGACCTTGGGGTGATGCAAAGAAGGAAATGATGGCTTCATGGCAGGAGGCAGAGAATGGAGAGGGAGGGTTGGAAAAGGCTTCACTGAGAAGTTGACCATTGAACTGAAGCTTGGGGACTGAGAAGGAATTCTCCAGACAGGCAAGGGGTTCAAGGTCATTCCAGAAAAAAGCAAGAGCTATGTCCAAAACTACAGACATCAAAACAGCATGGCTTATTTGCTGAGTCATGAGAATTCTGCGTGGCTTGAGCATATCACGCACGTGAGGATGCGGTGGGAGCTGGAGGAGAGGAAGACGGGGAGGCAGGTCAGGGAGCGCCCGGTGTCTTGCATAACATACTAAAAGGATTGAGCTGTTCTTGAGGTATAGTAGGGAGCCGGTGACAGATTTGGGGAGGTCCTTGAAAGTGTCAAGGAATTTATTGGGAGGAAGGGGAAGTTGGAACCAAGGGACCACATGCTCAGTACTGTATCCCGAACAAGAGAACACTGCTGATAACACAGCACGATGTCTGCGTTTCTTCCTAATTGGAACAAATCCCTGCCTTTTGACGATCCCATAGTATCAGCACATTTGTCGTTTCCCATTTCACGTAGCCCCTTTTGGAACACTCATGTCCCTCCGGTATGAGAAGTTGTTAATTAATATTTGACTATTTATAAAAAGATTAAGCGAAAGCTTTGGGAAACGAGTGATACTGTTATAAACAGATCTCATTTGGAAGCCCCCTGGGAGCTGAAGACGAGAATTCTATCAACAGCATCTTTGCAGATAGCTCAGGGTATTTTTTTAAATTATTCTTTCATATGAGGCTATACAAGTAAGAGACTTTGGTTGAAGCATGCTCTGTAATCTGAGAAAAGGATTATGTTTCTGTCGTAACACCAGCAATTAATGAAACAGCTCTTTGCGGAGAGCTCAACATAAACTGTTAAAGGTGTTCCAATTTTCCCATGATCCTTTAAGGCTTCCTCTAGAATAAGCCTCTTGGTTAAGCTGCTCACGTGATACCGTTACTTGAGATCTGTTTCTGGGCTCTGAGACGATGGCACTGCCTCCTCGCCTCTCTCCCTCCAGCCCTGCAGATTACCAGTCCTCCCCGCTCTGCGCCCCTGGCTTCCACACGCGCAGAAATTCACAGGCTGTGTTTTCAGTGACATGATTTCACAGAGAACTTTTACTTCCCTGCCCGATGGAATAAGAAATAAAGAACGTGTGCCAGACTCAAGGAGGCTCTATCTAACCTGCCAGCAGCTGTCTTGCAAGGGCTCCGAGCAGTGAGAAGGGAGACCCACTCCAGGAGTGACGGCAGGAGAGGAGGGAGGCATTAACTCTGGGAAATCCTCTTAAAGCAAGTTCCCAAAGCAAACAGGAAAACACTATGACCTGGTTGTTCCCCAGAGAAGCAAAGAATCAAGGACAAAGGCCCAGGCTAATCTCTAGGGCTCTGGCTTGAGAACATGATCAGGGACAATCCCACAGGCGAGCAGAGAGGCGGCCCCTCGCTGGAGGAACCCCAGGGTGCCAGGTGTTTGAAGTTGGCTCTTCCCCCCGGGGCCTCAAAGGGCTACGATGGGCCTCAGGGATCTAGGGTCTCTATCTGCACCCTGCCAGTAAGAGCACTTATGTTTATCAACCCTCCCTTAGCCACGGGAATACGTTGCAAGACCCCCAGTGGATGCCTGAAACCAAGTACAGTACCGAAACTTAGGTTACTATGTTTTCTCCTATATATACATACCTATGATAAGGTTTAATTTATAAATTACGCACAGTAAGAGATTAAAAATAACTAATAAAATAGAACAATTACAACAATATACTGTAATAAAAGTTATGTGAAGATGATCTCTCTTTCTCTCTGTGATAACCAGGCTACTAAGTGACTCATGGGCAAGTATGGTATCCAGCGTGGAGATGCTGGACAAAGGAGTGAGTCACGTCCTGGGCACGAGATTTCATCACGCTACTCAGAATGGCACTCGATTTAAAACGTATGAATTGTTTATTTCTAGAATTTCCCATTTAATATTTTCAGACCATGGTTGATCACTGGTAAGTGAAACCACAGAGGGAGAAAAACTGTGGATAAGGGGGGACTACTGTTGTCAGGCTCAGAGGCTCTAGAACCGCCTAATCATTTTGAGGGAGATTAGCAAATCAATGTGTTACTTAATGGACACACCAGCTTGTACTAGGGGTCTCATAGGGGTGCCCAAACAGCTTCACTCACACTCCACGATCTAAAACACTGGTTTTATGCCATCAGTAGAACATGCCCTTAGCTGAGCACAATACAGGAATTACTGTGATATAACATGACACACACAT